>NC_088863.1:61308385-61608385 GCF_032884065.1 Artemia franciscana | reverse complement strand
ACGAGATGAAAAAAGTAGTTAAGTTTTGTATCTTTCCCGTTTTGTTATTATAGGAAGTAAATACTGGACCAATGACGACTTTTATCAATGCTTTAAATGGAAAAGATGGCACTGGAAGTCATTTGGTAACCATACCACCAGGACCACACCTTTCGGATGCTCTGATTTCATCTCCAGTTGTTCAGGTTCACTTTTCTTTTTCTTACTAGCTTTTATAAAAGTAATTTGTTTTTCGACTGAAATTGGATGATATAATCTAACTTTGGTTGAAGCCTAGAACTCGGGCTGTAGAGAAGGAAACATGTTAATTTGCCCACTTCCTACATTATAGAATGTATAATAATTGTAGTTAACGCATTTTAACTGCTATTCTACGGGAAGGAGGGATGAAACAGTAATTATGAGTGGGAAATATTATTTTGGGCTATATATTTGCACATTAGGAGTGTGTATGTGAACGTATAGTGGAATCACAGTCCAAATGTGTTTACTACAATTATTATGTATATTATGAAGTAAGAATTATTTAGGCAGTGCAATAGCGCTGCTTAAGTAAAGAGCGATATGGGTACAATACAAATTTTTTAATTCCACTTCATATAGAAGGATTTGTCGCAGAAACTTCGGAAGGGGCTCATTCGGTTGAAATGGAAAATTCTAGTGCCCTTTGTAAGAGTCAAAAGTGATTAGGGGGTAACCAGCCCCCCTCCCCCGCGCCCTCTTTCCAAATGCATCTTATCAAAATTGTGATATAGGTATTTTGCTAAAAATATTCCAAAGGGCATGTCATGTTGCCTCAAGAGTCGACGAAACCCCCTCCCCCACAGCTCCTAGGGCAGGGGCTGTAAGTTATAAAAGTTGCAGTTTGTTAACCTATGAGCTTTTATGGAAGAGGTGGCTGTATAAACTGCAGAAGAGGTTCATTAGATTTGGAATCGAAAAGTCTGGTTTATTTTCTTTGACAATCTATACTTCTTCGGGGGGAAGGGGGTAAAGTAATATGGATCCAAATTAAATAGTTTTTCCATTATCAGCAGTACTTTTCAGTAAGGTTTGTTATATAGATTATGTCCTTTTGTTTTCTTCTTGTTGATGTTTTGCCAAATAAAATCGCAAGGCCGCATCCAGAGGGGAGGGGCTATTGTGTTTAAAACCCCTCCCTCCTATAGTTATGTCTGACTCGTAAAGAAAAGCACTAAAGTGTATATTAATAAATTTTAATGCGTTTGGAAAATTTTTGTAAACACCCTCTCAATAACACCACCACCACCCCACCCTCCGCCCCAAAAAAACAACAATATAGATATGGCCCCATAAGAGCTAAAGTGTTCAAAATACATATTGTTTTCAATGAACTATTGTTTTGAATTTCAAAACTAAAGAAAAGCGAAAGAAAACACCATTTTTGTAACTTAGCTCTGGCACGTCATTTTTCCGTTTTGCGTTGTTATTGATGTTATAACAAATAAAGACCAGATTATTTTTTAAATTAATTAGCCTATTAAAGAAAATTATAGTAATTGAAAACTGAAATTTCAATAACAATACAGATCACGCAAAATAAAATGTACATGTTTAAAAAGAACAATTTCATGCCTATAAACATATGGTGCCTAAATTACACTTTGAAAATGAATAGTTATAATTTTTGAAGGAATCAATCTTGTTCTTTGAAGTGGTTCTACAATGACAAATCTATTTATAATCTCTTTTATGCATTTTAAAGGAATACTTTTGGAATGGAGAAAGTATGAATGAAACTTTAGTGTATGTCAGCCTGATGGAAATATAATCTTATTAATCTCAAGAGCTTTCGTTAATCAATTTGTTTCTCAATGTTATAATGATAAAAGAGAAATCACTTCAAATATACATTGCTTTCAGTATAGCGCGAATGACGCTCATGCTATAATTGGGGTACAAGACAGAAGTCTTGCCCGTTCATATATCTGTCAATATTTAGTTCTCGTCACATTAGTTAGCATCAACGTACTACATCTTTAATATTAACGGCGTTAATGATATTTCTAGGGTGAAGATGGTGCAGGAATTCCTGGACTCGGTGGCCCAGGCTTCGAATTTGGTTTCGACGCAAGCGAAGATCCCGAACTAGCATTGGTAAGCTGTTCAAGGAGTTTATTATTCTTGACATTGTTTGATAGTCTGCGACCAGGTTCGCACAATTTATGTAGTTATTTGTTGAGGGCTCCAATAGGGTACTTATTTAGGAGAAAATTTCCTATGTCTTTTGACTTTTAAAAAACATTAAAAAAGTGGTATTTCAGGAGTCATGTTCTTAATAGTATATAACTTGTTTCTGTCTGGTGTTTTGAGGTGGCTAGTGAAGATTTTTCCGCTTTCCATTAATATTTGTGACTAATAGAAAGCTTGAACTGGAGCTTGACCATTACTGGACACTTTGGAAGTGTCCCTGTGTGGACACTTATACCCTATGTGGAAAGAGAGTTCAGGCTGCTTGTTGAAAATATTTCTGGGCTTGTCACCTTTGGTGCCATATTTCAGTTATTACCCTCATGCCTTTAAAACAACCTCTGAATTTTTTTTTTTTTTTTTTTTAAGTCAGTAACTTCATGAGGTAAATATTTTTCTTTAAAACGTTTGCAGAATCATAATTGCAAAACTGATGCATATTATAACAGATAATCTAAAAAATAGATTTTGTTAATGTTGTATTGCCAAAATTATCGGACTGTCAGCACTTTTTAGTATACATTCTGAGTTTCATGGTCCTGTCCAAGGCCCAAATTTGGGTCAGAGGTCTAAGTGGTCAAAAATTCAAATTTGAATGACTAAAAATAACCTAGAGGGAATATACTACGCTTATCAAGGACGCAGTGTTGAGGAGGTGGCTTTGAGTGCTTTTCCCTTGTGATGTGTAGTATATTTTTCTCTTCGAATCTGATTTCTTACCAATGTTTTGCCGCCTCTCCCTGTGTGCATGTAATCTTTGTAAGTATTCCCCGTAGAGCGATTCCTATCGTGTCCTACCCCTTTTTATGGCACTTGGTATTAACCAAGTGACATAAAGCAATCGCAAATTCTGTCGGTCTGTCAGTCCCGGTTTTGCTACTTTAGGCACTTCCTGGTAAGCAAGGACGATTAAATTTGGCAGGCGTATCAGGGACCGGACCAGCTTAAATTAGAAATAGTCGTTTTCCCGATTTGACCATCTGGGGGGGGGGGGGAATGGGGGGCCCGTTAATTCGGAAAAAATGAAGTATTTTTAACTTACGAACGGTTGATCAGATCTTAATGAAATTTAATGTTTGGAAGGATATTGTGTCTCAGAGCTGTTATTTTAAATCCCGACCGAATATGTGACATTGGGGGGGAGTTGGGAGGGGGAAACCTAAAATCTTGGAAAACACTTAGAGTGGAGGGATCAGGATGAAACTTGGTGGGAAAAATAAGCACAAGTGTTAAATACATGATTGACATAACCGGAATGGATCCGCTCTCTTTGGGGTAGTTGCGAGGGGGGGGGGGTAATTCTGAAAAATTAGAAAAAAATGAGGCATTTTTAACTTACGAACGGGTTGTTGGATCTCAGTGGAATTTGATATTTGGAAGGATATCGTGTCTCAAAGCTTTTATTTTAAATCCCGACTGGATCTGGTGACATTGGGGGGAGTTTGGTGGGGGGAACCTAAAATTATGGAAAACGCTTAGATTGGAGGGATCGGGATGGAACTTGGCGGAAAAATAAGCAAAGTCTTAGATACACGATTTATATAATTGGAACGGATCTGCTCTATTGTGTGGGGGGGGGGGGTGATTCTGAAAAATTAGAAAAAATTACGTATTTTTAACTTACGAAGGAGTGATCGGATCTTCATGAAACTTCATATTTAGAAGGACCTCGTAACTCAGATCTCTTACTTTAAATCTCAACCGGATCCAGCCTCATTGGGGGGGGGGGGGCAGTTGGGGGGACTGGAAATCTTAGAAAATACTTAAAGTGGAGAGATCAGGATGAAACTGGATGGGAAGAATAAAAACCTGTCTAAGATACGTGACTGACATAACCGGACCGGATCTGCTTTCTTTAGTGGAGTTGGAGGGGGGGGGGGTAATTTGGGAAAATGAGGTATTTGTAACTTACGAAAGGGTGACCAGATCTTAATGAAATTTGATACTTAGAAGGATCTTGTGCTTTAAAGCTCTAATTTTAAATTCCGACCAGATCCTGTGACATTGGGGGGAGTTGGAGGGAGAAACCAGAATTCTTGGAAAACGTGAAAATTGGACTATTTTTATCTTACGAATAGGTGATCGGATCTTAATGAAATTTGATATTTAGAAGGATATGTCTCAGAGCTCTTATTTCAAATTCCGACTAGATATTTTGACATTGGGGGGAGTTGGAGGGGGAAATCTTGGAAAACACTTGGAGTGGAGGGATCGGGATGAAGCTTGGTGCATAGAATAAGCAAATGTCCTTGATACGTGATTGACGTAACCGCACTGGATTCGCTCTCTTTGGGGGAGTTGGGGGGAGGGGTTCAGTGATTTGCCGAGTTTGGTGCTTCTGGACGTGCTAGGAAGATGAAAATTGGTAGGCGTGTCAGGGCCCTGCACAAATTGACTTGATAAAGTCGTTTTCCCAGATTCAACAATCTGGGTCGCTAAAGGGAGAGGAAAAATTTGAAAAAATGAGGTATTTATAACTTACGAGTGGGTGATCGGATCTTAATGAATTTTGATATTTAGAAGGACATCTTGACTCAGAGCTCTTATTTTAAGTCCTGACCTGCATTAAGCCTCTGATTTTCCTTTTAAATCAATCTATTGATTCTTAGAATTTTGTCAGAGCTCATACCATATGAGCTCTTGGCTCTTAGCTCTTCTTGCCTCGTCACAAGTACCATATGAGCTCTTAGCTGTTGTTCTGGTAAAAATTGAAACACCACTACTGGGCCAGATTGACCCTAACTGTGGAAAGTCTGAAGTCTACTTAGTCTACTTCTTTAAGTCATGATTACTATGGGTTATTTTAAGCTGCTATTTTCCAAAAGAACATTATCGGGGGAGGGGGGACATTATCCTTTCATCAGTTGTATTAGTATCGGCAAGTTTTTAGAATTATAGTGTGCTAAACAAAAAAGCGACGAAATAATAACTCATATGCGTTAGAAAGCTTGTTTTGGTGTTCATTTTCGTTTCGTTTTTTGGGCGGTCAACATAAAAGATTTTTTTTTGTATCAGACGTTGAATAGCATGGTACTCGTTGTAGTTGGCTTAAGAACGTTCGGAAAAAGTCATTGAGAGCTGCTGTATGGTTTGAAAATCTGCTGAATAATTTATGTCGTGTTCGCGTCCAATTGCGTTAGTGGTTTCGATTGACACAAAAAGACCAGCGACAAGTGTTGCTGGAACATCCATAATTGAACATGTTTAAAACCCTGTTTTGCACAATTAACATTAGGACTATGGAAAATTTGTTTCTCAGCAGCTGAAACTATGAACCTTCGTAGACAGAAGATAGGGTATGACCTTTTTTATTGCGTATTTATTTTATTTTAAATTTGGCATTCGTAGGCTCTGCGTGTCTCGATGGAAGAACAGCGGCAAAGACAAGAAGAAGAAGAACGGAGAGCCCAAGTAGAATCTGCTCAGGGGGGTGAAAAGACTACCACAGCTATGGAAACTGGTAAGCCACTCGATAGTTTTCATCTGCACCTTTTAAATTTAGCGCTTAAGCTTTCTAACTTTTGTTCTTGTTTTTAATTATGTAAAAAAGATAAATAATATGTTGTTGGACTTTGTTGGGTTGGGGTTCTTGTTTACCTTCCCAAAATTTCTCTGGGTACCCAGTTAAAGCTGGGTCGATTCTGGCTGAGCTTACAGAGTCAAGCCGCTGACCCCCGTCTTACGCCAAATTGTATAGTTCAAATAATATAGTATAAAATCATATAAAACTTTTCGTCATTTTATTGCTTGTGTACACAAATAATTATAGTGATAGGGGGGCTTTGTTTATAAAATCAATTTGTTTAAGGTTTTTAACCTAATAAAACTATTTATAGCAATTTTCCTCGCTTTTTTCCTGTAAAACTGTATAATTATCTTTAAACTAGTCCAAATACACCCCGACCTAAATAGCTAGGGGCGAAAAGAACGAACAATATAGAACAGACGAAAATCGGTCTTCCCTTTCTTTTATAATATCATTGTGAGAATCGTATTTTCGTCTGTCATATATCTGTATATCGTCTTTGTTTCTAGTGTACGACTGTATATTATATCCTTGTTTTGGATACTGCTTCATCATTTATTTCAATACTTTTGATTTTATTTTTTAACTTTTTTTTAGATGCAAGTATCAGGTGTTTTTTTTTTTTTTTTTTTTTTTTTGTGATAAGCTTAGCAAATGGCTTTTATTCTGTTTTCAACAACATCTTTCCTTAGCGTTGCAGACTAACTAAGCATAGGGAGCCATTCACTATTCTTTATCCTTGCTTATTGGCCATGTGTAGTATTTCCCTGAAAGGAAATGAACATTGCTACGCTTAGTTTTTTTTTTTTTTTTTTTTCATTGATTAGTTAAATCGCTGTTTGAAGTTTTTTTTTTTTTTACCAAAAATTCCTGATTTTTTTTTTTCTGGTGCATTTGGAACCTTTTATTATGTGTTTTTTTTTGGCGGTGGGGGGGGGGAAAGGACCAGTGAATAACTTTCGTTTTGCTCCTAAATTACTTTTAAGGCTAAGTGCACATTTTCTTTAGACTTTCTATACAGCTAAAGAGGAAAAAGACTAATATCCTGATTGTTGAATTCATAAGGGGAGTTCTAGAATATTCAGGCCCTCAGCAAATAAATATTTCTACTTTTTTGAAGTCCAGGTGTCTGTTCATTTGTTTATTTATATATCCTTCAATTGAATTTGCAGCTGGACTAATAGTGCTAAAACGTGAAAATTGCTGAAGAAGGATTTTGGAAACACAAGAATGCAAAATGGGTTATATAGACCCAAAAAATAGAAACTAAAAAAAATAAAACGGACAAAGAAAACTGGGAAAGTAGAATTTGACCTTCATGATAACAAGCGTGTTGAGACCAAAGGCCTGGATTGTAATTGAAGGATGTCAAAGGCTTGATCAAGAGGAGAGAGTTGATAACCAGTCAGTAAAGTCGGTTTGAATGGGCCAATTCCAGGATTACAATTACTTGACAATCTATTTTGCCAGTTTCTATCATTATCTGTTTTGTTTTGTAACAAATTCAAATATTAAGAAAGTCATTGGGGCACGTGATGGATAAGGTGGAATTAAAACCTTACTGTCCACGACCGATACATGGTCTTTTAAAGAATAACCCAGGTCACCGACTGTACTTCTGCGTGACGACACATGTCCATATTAGTAATTAGAAACATACTATTCCAAATAAGATAATCCGGTCCGAAAGCTTGTTTCAAATTGTGAGAGTGTGTGAACAGTTATTACAAAATGCACTCTTGTTACAAGAATTAGCATTTTATTGTTGATTAGCAACAAAACTAGCCTGGTGTTACGACATGGGGTGTGGTTTTGATTGAACTATCACCAGAGGCAATTTTTTGGAAATGGTTTGTGATAGGGTAGTACCGCAGCTCAGAACCAAAACAAATATGACAAACTGTACCTCCAGTCCACGACATTGGTTTGACAAGCTGGGCAGAATTGAATACTACGTCCACCTAACTTGACACCAAAAAGTGAGAAAAAAAAGTTTCTGTTCTCGATAATTTTGACACTCGATAATTTAAATTCTTTCTCTCTCTCTCTCTCTCGCGTGCGCGCGCGCGCACGCGCTTTGTCTTGCGCTTGATGACATTGAAAAAGTTGAGAAAACTAATATAGTAGTTTGACTGCTATAACCGTTATTGATGAGGCCTCAAAACTGTCAAGTCTGTCACCTTTTATTACTGCTTCAGAATGTTCTGTTTCAAAGGAACCAAAATCATAGAGCTGTGACGGATTTTCAGTTTCTGACAGAGCGCGACAAAAACTGCTTATGAAGAAAACAGTTTTCGGGGCGAAAAATCGCCTGAAATTAGTACTGATGGGGATTTTTTTTAACATATGGGTCAGGAGGGACGAGTTGGGCGATTAAATTTAGATGGAATGCAAAAATTTTAGTTATCGATCACAAACCACGTATATTTGGTATAAAAAATATTTTAATATAATAAGTTTTGATTCTTTTTTATAAAAATTAGAGTTCTATGTTTTATTTCAGCTTTAATTAGAAAATCTGTATTGTATTATGAATATTCTATTGACCAGATGTCAGCCACAACATTTACTAATGTAAACAGAGGGAACAGGTGATTTTCAGGAAATAGCATGTGACATTTTTTCCTTTATTTGGTAAGAGCTAGGCTACTCATTTCAAGGATTGAACAAACACAAAACACATCTTTACCTGATTCATGAAGTGTTTTTGCCACCTTCTTACATGCATTTTCTTTTATTCCCAGGTCATTTTATTCTTTGCAACCTATATCATGCAATGCAGGAAATCATCTAGTACTTTTTATGAGTTTTTCAATATCCATTATCTTTTTTTTTAATATTGCGTCGTTGCAAAAGTTTTTCAACTTTAAGTTAAAGCGTGGTGAAGCATTTTTTTTTTCGCTTCGGAAGGCACTTCCTCACATCTAAGCTTTTGTGTGATGACTTCTACCTAACTGCGAAGAGTTAATGTTTGAATATTGTGCTCAAGTTGAAGATGACCCTTTTGTCCTCCGTTTCATAACGTATTATGAACTGTTGGCTTTGGCTTTTGTGGATGAGGAACAAAACAAAACCGCCAATTTCAGCCATGGAAGGACCTTTGTAACTGCCCTACACTCCTACGGCCCCAGAACCGAAATGAGCGACAATTTCTTTTCAGCTTCCACCATTATCGAAAAATACCTGTTTGGTTTTTTTTTTTTTATACAAAAGTCATTATTAAAAATTGCAAGTTGGCTTTCCTAAATACATATTTGTGGATTAAAAAATGTATTCAATCATGTTTCAAAAACTATTTGAAACAATTTTCATGTTGTATTCTCTCTTGGTAATATATAAACATGTATAAATATAACTATAAACGTACTTGTAAGGTGAAATGCAATCTCTTACGTGTGTTTAAATATTGTAAATGCTATGTTGAACTCCATTAAGCTATAAACGTGGGGTTTTGACAACAATTCGTAATGGTAGAGAACATGATGGGATAAGAAGACTTAAGTGGGGCATTCGGATTGAAAAAGCTGTCAATCGTATCAAAACCCCGGTGACGAAGAGCCTTATTAAAACTAGAATTAAACTTTGTAAACGTTTCGCAATGGTTTATTACTTGGCCTTAAGAGCATTTTGTAATTTTTTTCTCATGTGAATGTGACCATAAAAAACACTCAGGGGTTCCACTACATTGTTAGCTGTTTTTATGGCTTAGAGTATCCTGAATGTCAATTAGAGCTTCTTATTTCCATTTTGATATAGTATTACAAAAATGGATATAAAACTATGCAAATTTGACTATAAAGTATTTTTGTTTTGGCATATGATTGTCGTGGAATTTTTTGGAAGTGGTATTTCAAGATAATCTACTTCTTCTTTGCAAATATAGGTTTTGAAAATATTTGCCTGACAACAGCAGTGAATGAGGACATTTAACTAACCTTTCTTTACTTCTATTGAGCTTTCAGCATATTCCAATTTTTAATGGAAAGCCGCAGTTAACCCTCAACAAGATGCCCCGAGTAATAAAATTATTTTTTAATTTATCATAAGGATCTATAAAGAACCTTGTTAGTGGACTTGATTTTCCATATTCTATTGCTGTTGTCTCCTTCTCAAAAACACCGGCTAAATCAGTATTTGTAAAAGACATCATTTGTGGTTAAAATTCTCAAGTTGAAACCAGTAGTGGACAAACTTTTCAGTTCAAGTCCAATCAAAGAGAATAAAGAATTTTATCGCATTGTCTTTAGCCAATAATATTGTTCCTTAAGCGTGTGGCAGTAGGGAAAACCAAATGACCCCACTTTTTACCAACTTGTTGTGTTTAAACTGTGTTGCTCTGTCGAATTTTGAGACTGTAAAAGAGAGTTTTTTTATGTTTTGTTTTTTAAAGCAAGTATAAAGATAAAAGTTTTTTGAGGCAAAATATTTATTGTAAGTAAACCGTGCTTCTCTTTTTTGCTAATATGGTCAAATGTGCTGATAAAAACAATTATGATGAAGAGATCTTCTAGTTCAAAGTAATTTATAGACAAAAAATAATAGGAAAACTCTTTTTTGATTTTTATAAAGACCTTAGATTTTGCATGTAATTTGATTGCCTTTTTCCCTGAGGTTAAATTTTGAAACAACAATTTATAGAGTCGTCTCTTCCCTTATTTGTAAAACCTGCCGAAAAAACTCAAATATTATAATCGTCAGAGTTATTTGAATATCATATTTTAAAGAAGTTACTCTTTCAGCCATTGTGCAGGATAAATTCCTACAAAATCCATCATATTTTGAGTGAAAAATAAAATTCCTCTCCCCATCGACTAGGGCACTGAAAATTTATGAGATTTATGGGATATCATTTCCTTGACAAGATAGTAATGCGATTGGTTTGTTAATCACAATAAATGAGTATTGCTTAAATAAATGCTTGTTAAATAACTTCTTTTATATAAACCATGATATTTGTTGGATAGTAACTTTCTCAAAAAAAAAAAAAAAAAACCATCAGAAAAAGCAGCGAAATCCTCCTGAATTTGAAAAAAAGCTTTTTGTCGTTTTCCTTGTTTGAACTGATATTGTATCGTCAAGGGCACAACGAAGTAGGATTTTAGGTCCTCATTAAATTTCTTATTCCAGCTATATCTGGAGGTTTATTCATTTCATAAAAGACAGAAGAGAAGCCGTAATTTTAACAATATACAAAACTTAGTCATAATTATCAGCTTTATACTTTTATTCCCCTATCTACAAAAAAATGGTATTTTGTTTTTTAATTCCGAGAAGGACTATCGAGAATGCGCATTTACGGTTTTGTCCCCCGGAGGTGATAGTATTGAGCCATTAGTCCTAGTACTTCAAGAATAGGCTCATTACAAATAAAATCCTAAGTTCAGGTGTTCTTTTTGAGTAGAAAAAAATTTTGTGCCACAGGGAAGTGGCGTTTTTTTTCATTTTAGGTTACGATGTGACAGTTTTGGAATATAGAATGCCAAAAAGCCATCGAATAAAAGTTCTGGGATAGGCAATTGATTTAGAATTTTCGAAAAGTTTTATATTGAGCTTTTCGGTTTCAGAAGCAGTAGGCTTAATGCCGTGCGATGGTGCATTCGTGCCTAAAGATGCAAGCAGTCAATAGAATGTAAACGGTTAATATAGACATTTCTTTCAAAGCTTTTTTAAACTAAGTTTATTGATTTGGGACATAATAAAATAATTTACAATGATGTATGATTGCGCATCAGCCGATGCTGCTTAGGTGAAGAATGTGTTAGAAGCCTCAAAAAGCGAGCTGTTATGCCAAAATTTCCTTACTCTCATAAAGTCTTCATATCAATAATATGGGCTGTTTTTGTTTTTTGGGAGGGGGGGGGTAAGGATGAATCTCAAATCCTTCTATGTTCTCGGGAAAATTTTTGGCCGCGCCGGAAGTGTGGGCACTGTGGGGTGAAAGCGCTTCTTATTGCAGTAAGTATTTTTGTTTATGCAACAAAGAAGATTCACGAGCTTACTGGCACAAAATATGGATTCAGCCGTGGGGGGGGATTTTGAGAGACCGGAAAATTTCAAGGGGGAGTGGGCAAGTGCTTATTGGAGCTTTGTTTTCGCCGAGATTTATAGAAAAATATTTTTCTTTTTTTTTCAATATTTCACATTGATTAATATCTTTTTGTTTCCCGAGGAGTATTGCCGACCTGGGCCCCGTGCCTGTAATGTCCCTGTAAGATGTAGTTTTTTGAATGACTAGCTCTGAAAATGATAATCCTATGATTACCATTTGATATTTCATTCCTCTTCATAATAAATGTTTAAAATATTTATTAATTATTATTCTTTTTTTTTCACTTTTTGAGTGATTTTAGTTTGGAATGTTACAGGACTTTATTTTTGCTCATCTTAAGTTTTAATTTGGCTCTTTACTTGTCTTTTAATTTATTTTTTTTTTTTAGCTCTTTGCTCGTTTTGACTGACCTGATTTTGTTTATTGCAATTTCTCTTAGTTTTTGGTACTATTTATTTATTGATGGTAATTTATGGTAGTTTCACGCTTGAAAAATTATTTGACCTTATTTCTGCTCATCTTTAGCTTGATATAGCTCTTTATTTTTCTTTGAAAAACTTCTTTTGTGGATTCTTTTCTTTAAATTAATTTTTGTTCGTTTTTAATTGACATAGTTTTTTTTCATTGATTAAGAAAGGGGTATTTTGAATTTTTTTTTTTTTGGTTTTTCTCCATAAGAATACAAATTTAGGCTTACTATTTATATGTTGGACAGAATTTGTCAACAACGCCCTTTTGACAATCTGAACTTCAATTGAAGTTCCAACTTGATACCCTAAGTCATTCCTGTGATATGTTCTTTTGACAACCTGTATGTGCAAAGTGTTTTTTGATTTTGTTTAATACTCTCCTTATCAATCTCTGAGAGCTTCACCTGAATGCCTTTGGTCTTTTTGGGCACCAAAGATCCAACATGCCCCCTTTCCCGAATACGCTCACTATATGCAAACAATTGACGAATTGCGTAACTTAGAGTCCGTGTCCCAAGGGCTGTGGTGGGGGGGCTGTAATTCTAAAAGACATTGTTATTATCTTTCAACTATGTTGAACAAATGACTATCTAAAAATATGGTCGGATGTCTTTGGGGCCAATCATTTTTGACTTCCAAAATGGGGATTAGAACTTCCAATTTCCAATTGAGTGAGACTCTTTCAAAGTTTCTTCGACAATCCCTTCAGTCTAAAGTGCCTATTTGAAGAAAAAAGAATATATGAATAAAAAAGAATAAATAACGTTGTGTCCGCATCGCTTTTTACATAAGCAGCGCTATTATGCTGCCTATGATCGTCCCCCCCCCCCCATTTACTGATGTAAATTTAAGAAAATTTAAAGTAGTAAATAGTACTTAAATGTCAGTGCTTTCGGTTGAACCACTGATCAAAATACATTGCCTTTCTTTATGATTCTGTATGAGGAACAAAACTGGACATACATCGCTTTGTAAGATTACTGTATCTTGGCTTAGTTGGTTTAGATTGTTCTTGGATGTGCTTGTATTGGTATGATAATTTTTATGTTTTTTTGCTTCTAAATGTGCATACAATATTTTCGTCGTTCTTTCTATTTTATTACTTTTCTTTTTATCTTAAAGAAAGCACTGAGGGAAAGCCAACTCCTGTGGTACCTGTCCAAGCAAGACCTGAACCAAATTTTGCGTCAATGACCGAAGAAGAACAACTCGAATACGCGCTTAGGATGTCAATGCAGGATTCTGCCACTGGTAATCAGCGATTTTTTTTTTTTTTTTTTTTCTTTATTAGAGTCCGTCAGGTTGTGCTGCTGCCCCAGAACTATTTAATTGTGTCATCGACTACATTATGACTCCGACCATAAACCGCCTCCAGTTTGGGTTGCATTACTGTAATAGAGTACTTTCAGACGCTGACTATGCCGATGACCTTGCTCTTGTCTCCGATTCACCTCGAAGCTCACAGAAGCCCTAAAAATCCTTGCTGATGAAGCCTTAACGATTGGGCTGTCGATTAATTGGCAGAAGACAAAAGTGATGCTTGTCGAACCCCGTAACTCGCCGCGTCCCCCGCCAGTCCTAATGGTCGGTGACTAACCAGCTGAGATTGTTGAGGAATTTACATACCTTGGCTCTATCCTCTCAAATGACGGATCAATCCTTAAAGATCCAATGCACCGAATTGCCAAAGCCTCAGCAGTAGTGGGAAGACTAAGTGCCCTTTGGAGGAAACCTTCTATCAGCCGTAGGACCAAGATGCGTATATACAATGCTTCGGTGGGATCATTGCTTATTTACGGAGCCGAAACTTGGTCAGCCGCTCAGTCTGTGCTTAGCACCGTAAATATAGCCCAAACAAAACATCTTCCCCTCATTGAAGGACTACGCTGGCACGATTTTGTTAGCGACGAGAACTTCCTGGCGTTAACTGCTCAAACGCCCTTCTCAGTCCAACTGGCCCAACGAACACTACGCTGGTACGGACATCTCCTTCGCATGCCCCCCGACACTCCTGCACGAACGAATTTTGACTATGATCCCATGCTGCACGGCGGGAAACGCCCAAGAGGTCGTTCCCCAACCAGATGGAAGGACACGACAGGTGCCTTCTTAGTCATGGCAAATATTCAGGAGGATGTCCACATCCTTGCAAGAGACCGGTCCAAATGGAGGCACCATTTAGCATCACTCTCGACGCCGGAAGCATTTCGGCAGGAGCATTAAGTCAAGTAAGCCATGCCTTCTTGATATTACAGAAGGAGAAAACATAATGGAGGAAAACAAGTCTGAAGCTGGAAAAAACGAAACAGGCGAACAACAGAAAATATACCAAATTCTGATGGGTATGTTCCTATTTGATTTTACAGGGGGAGAATTCTCCATCAGATGCAACGTTATGGAATTGTCTACAGTAAAGAGTCATAAGACACCTCATATGGAAAGGGTGGTCTTAAAGACTTCGGAGAGGGGGTCATTCGATGAGAAATTGGACGTTCTAGTGCCCTTTTTAAGAGTCAACTGTAAAAGAGCCAAAAGTGATTAGAAGGTAACCAGCCGTCTTCTTTGCCTCCTCCCCCCTCAACACTGAAACAACTCAAATTCACGCTCAAGAAACAGCTCAAGATCAAATTCTGAAACAGCTATTTTATTCAAAATAGTCAAAAGGTCTAACTGTTGATTACAAGACCGCCACAGCCCCCCAGGCAAGATTTGTAAATTAAGCAATTTTAAAAATTGTTTTTATGTAGGATTTATTGTTGGGAAAGAGGGGAATGTTTGATCCTGGGTTGGTCTGAAAATGATAAGGATACTAAAGTGAAACTTAAGAGTTGAGGGGGATGTTAAACTAAACAAAACAAAAACAATTATGTATATCCTGCAACGGCGACTACTTGCGACCGTAACTACAAATACTAGTTACTTTGACTACTTGCGAGTGCGACTACAGGAGGATGTGACTGGGATGACTTGCACTCAACTACTTACGACTGTGACTGCAACTACTAGAGTCTGCAATTGTGACAGTGACAGCAATTACTTGCGACAGAGACTGGGTCTACTTGCAACTGTAACTGGAACTACTATTAAATGCAAAGGCGACTGGTTGCGATCGCGAACGCGACTATGCTACTTGTATCTACTATTGTGACTACTTGTTATTGTAACTCTGTCTACTTGCCACCGTTACTGCTATTTCTAGCATTACCGCTGTTGAAGTGAATCAAGGGAGTCTAAGTGTCCATCTAGGTCTTCAAAGGGGCTTATCTGCAATATATGAGAAAAGGCTAAGGTGTATGCTGCAATTATAATGATCCTTCCTGGTAATTGGCTCTCTGTAAGCAATTTTATCCTAATTAGCTTAACAATTATACATTTATTAGAAAGGAGAGTCAGTAACCGAGGTTTTACATATGTCCAGAGAAAACTTCTTTGCCATTGCCACAATTCATTTTAGTCTTTTCAAGTTAGATCAAAATAAAGCGATTTTTGAAGAGATGCGTTTGTTATTTTCTCTGAATGGTCCGAAAGGTGATGTTTATGGAACCTATTGTTTTTTTTTTGGGGGGGGGGGGCAGAGATTTTCGGAGAAATCCTTGAAAATTCATGGACAATGAAAGCACTTTATAGGCATCTAATTCCGTTGTTTGACTAGAAACCCAGTTTTTTCGTTTTTGCTTTTGTTTTTCCGCACATTGAAATAAATTATTTTTTGACGCTGAATCAAAATGCGTACGATTTATTAACTTTTGTTTTACCTCTCGACATATAGTCACGTAAGAAAGAATCTACCCCCCCCCCCCTTTTTTTTAAAGACGTTTTTCAATTCAGTTTTGTTATCTTAGGTGCTGCAAAGCTAGTTTAAGGGGTATAACAAAACACGAAAAAAATTATATCTTTTAACGTTAATCGGGATAAAATTTCAATGACATTGGGAACTTATTATTTAGGTCAGTTATGTGAAAAATTTCTACTTAACCTCCAGAATTCAAACTCAGTTTATTTTTCGTTCATCGAAGACTTAATTCCGTTAATTGATAAATAAATAAAGAGCTAGGATTATATTATTTTTATAAATAATTAAGATACCTTTTTAGACATACGAACTTGATTTTATTTTTTATTTTATATTGTTGGTATCAGGGGTTTGGTCATTTTCATATTACAATACGATATTGTTTATCTCAAAATGAATTTTACTGATACTAGTGTAAATTTATAGATGGTAGGAAAAGTACTTAAGGACATAAAATTACAGCCCTGCTACACGCCAAGTATAGGTTTGTTGCAGCGATGTACCAAGTGATACCGCTTTGGGGATTTAATTCCTCCATATTGCTGGGACATATTTTATTGTTGGGTTTTATTTATGACGCTATTAAATTTACAAATTTACTTCTACGTACGAACATTATTAGCGCTGAATATTTATGATAGATTTTATACCTTTCACATCCCATTGGGGCTCGGCATATATCTTCAAGCAGTAGTAATCGTGAAATATTTAAGGAACCGAAAAAGGATTTTAAGATTTCTAATTAAATTAATTATCTATGTGTTGATTTTCTTTTGTTTTTCGTTTTTCATCTAATGTTTCACTATCTTCCTGACAATTAGATACTTATGGTTGTCAGTACCGTGAAAACCGTCATCCAATAATAGCAAAATCATGTATATTTTAGTCTATTATGAAAAATGTGCTTTATTATGAAAAACGAGCTTTTAAAGCTATTTGAAATTTGTAAAATGTCTTACTGTCAACTTCCCTGTAAATTTGAATGCCACAACTGCGAAGAGTACAAATACTATTGACAATAGCATTTGCCTGAATTTCTATATATATATATATATATATATATATATATATATATATATATATATATATATATATATATATATATCTAGCATGGGCATGCCGTAGGGAATTTACGGTAGGCACACCACTTGCCTGGGTGGGGAATTTAAAGTGCCGAAACCCTATAGGCAAGTGTGTATTCTCCTGATGAGCTCTTATGTTGGGTTGTCGCTCATGAATTATTTGTCTTTTTTATTGTTTTTAGTATTTGGTAAATGACGACTTATACTTACTTACGACACGAATGCCTGTCCATGGATTATTCTTTACGGTTGATTGTGTATGGCTATGCTGTTTGATCTATGTTACTGGGTGGATGAGTAGGGTTAAGGCCTCATTCAAGTACTGATCTATATTAATTACTAAAGTAGGAAAATAGTTTTCCTTTCTCCTTCTGTCTTTCTTCTTTTTTTATGGTGTATGTTTATTTCTGTGTTTGTGCTGTTGCATTGGTGATTTCTGAGTCAATTAATGAATTCAGACCTATCTCGTGATAAATACAAGTTTCAGTGCACACAAATGAAACTTGTTGTTGATTAAAAGAACTTGGATAATCTAGATATGTCGAATCTAGACTATAGGCTAACTCAGCTCCGGGTTACAGTAAAGGATTTACTGCAAGAAATGGCGCGTACAAGTATTTAGGGGCAAAGAGGGGCGAGTTCAGAGGATTTGTCTGCGGGGTGGGGGCTTGTTCGGACAGATTTCAGGGAGCTGGGAGACCTCCTATGCACAGATATAAGTCTAAGCTGGAGGTTCGTCAGACGATGTCTGTTTGTTTTTATTCGAACTGCCATGGGAGCGATATCCTTTATGATTTCAGGATTTTAAAGTATTTATCTGTAGCCTAATGTTAAATATCTACTGTTGAAAATTCACAACTGTTCCTTTTCCTCCTCAGCTGCCTTTTTTCCTTAGCTCTATTGGTGGCGGAATCTTTGCCTCGAAGAAAAAAGATCACCTGAGGATGGTATTTTTCAAATGCCAAAAGTTGAGAAATTCTCAAAAACTGAGAATTCTTGCACGTGACTGATTTAAATTAGGTTTAGCTCCAGCTTTTACTCGAAATAAAAAACTCGTCTCTATGCATAAGGCGTCAGGTGTTAAAAAAAATTGTAACCCTTCATGATAAAGTGTTATCAAGAGTCCCGGAAAAACTAGCATTATATAACAATGCGATTCAAATGTGTGTTCATTCATAGACCTGGTTTATGTATGTAATGTTGTTGGTGTTCTTGTGTTGTTTTTCTTCTTTTTAATTGCGTTTTGAAAACGTTTCCAGAAGAGGTCATAACTATATTATCATTATTATAAGCTCCGCTAAGCAGTTAAAATCAAATATCTTGTTTTCGGTTATAATTTTGCAAGACTAGCAAACGAATATTTATTTTTACTGGTGATGAAGAAGATTTCTGTTTCTATATAACATTTTTAAATGATAAGATTCGATGCAAGAATTCTCAATCTGTGTATAAAGACGGTCTAATGACGACCTTTAGGTCCTTCCCTATAACGTCAACGCCCCACCGAATCCAGAAACTCAACCAAATTGGCCTACGCCTCTTCCAACCTCTTAATTATCATTAAAAGATTATTTCAATAATGATACTAAAAAATGAAATGATGATCAGTCAAAATTCTTAAGATAGCAGTATGACTGTCAAAACGTTCTAATAACTATTTCTTAAAGGTTGTTTCGAAATCGGTATTTGAGGGCTTCATACATTGTTCAATTAAAATCGGGGCTGGTATAGTAATGAATAAAACCTAAATTAAACTAAATTTCTTGGAAGTCATTTCTTTCTAACTTGTTTCTCTGTAATGCTGGCCCCTCCAAGATTCCCTCCGTGTTTTAGCAAAGCATTACAAATATTTTCCAGTAATGTCATGGTACTTAGTTCACATAAGTTTTCTTTCTAGAATATCAACTTGTACAATTTTACGCTAACTTAGAAATGTCGTTAACTCTGTTTGAGATTGTAATTGGACTTGCTTTGTTGTTATTTAATTTTCTGGAAAAAGTGGAAACTTTCCAGGGTGTAATATCTTCTCTAATAGTGGGAGTGGTGTAGGATAAATTGTCTCTTTAAACTTTACTCTTGGATCTTAGAATTACTTGTTCCTTTCTCTAAATTTGTAACAGGAGAGATTTTTTAATATTCGGCAATCTTAAGTTCAGTTCACAGAGGATCGAAATTTACCCTAGTAGTCGTATTTCACGTCGTTTAATGAAGAAGAAAAATGCTGTGGCTCAGTCGAATATTTGGTTCACTTCTATTAAACGTTAAGCTTGAAACTTTTTTTTTTCGCTGGCAAATGAGTGCTTAATATAAATAAACGATCTCTGTTTATGCACTGCTAATATTGCTCTGTTGGAATGTTTTACGCATGTATTCAAAGGGATTGGTATTTTTTTTTTTTTTTTTTTTTTTTTTTATTCAAAACATTTCCGCATATAACTTAAGCCAAAGAAAAAAAACTGAGAAAGATGGGCTCCTTGACATTAATACGGCTATGCGTGTTAGAAAAGCTGAGCAAACATTCTTAACAATCAACACAGTTCGTGCGTATATAAAACATGTCTGCTACAGAAGATCGTTTTTGTACAATTGAATAACAATAGAAAAATTAAAATAATATCTACTAGATTGAGACGTTCATTATTACTGTCTTTTTTCAACCATGATTTGAAAAAAGAAAAGGTTTAAGTATTTTTGCTTTCACAAAAGTATTTTATTACGATGTTTTAATTTTGTCGTTTATGTTGTCGTCAGGAATTCCCCATTTTAAGTTACATTTTAGGTGACACCAGTTCGCGCCGCAATATCTTTGATGCTTCTGTTTGACTGTTGAGGGCATGAACTACTTATGCAAAACAAAATATAAAACTTTTCAGCCGAAAAATAATGATAATAAATAATAGACGGATATGGAGCTGAAATGAAAATCATGAAATGATCTGTGTGCATCACCGGAAGCCAAATTTAATTTCTAGTCTTGAATGTTTCTTATAGTCTAGAGACAATGTTTTGAAGCGGAGAGATCTTTGAGACATCTGCTTAAATCAGGAACTATATGGTTGAAATCTAGTTGTGCCCGATTTTTTCCCGCTTTTCAAATAAATAGTTATGATAATAACGACTGGGCTGGTATAGCAGCTGAATTGAAAAGTCCTAGTTGGTATTCACGATGTATCTCGGTAGACCAGATTTTTTTTTCTCGTCTAATAAGTTTTTTTCTCTTTTTTGGAGGCTGCCTTGATTTTCAAAGCAAAGAGCTTAACAGCATTTTTCTTTTTATTATTATTATTATTGTGGCTACTGTGTATATTAGACCTTTCTTCTGTTTGTGAAATTATGTATGACTGGTACAGTAACGATCAAGTATGCGCTAATGTTTTTATTTTTTGCTGGCATTTGAAACCACTTTAATATTTAATTAAGACCATTCTTATTGTTATACGCAGAAAATATTTTCCCAAGAATTTCCGGAGACGGCAGGGATGAAGTTTCTTTCATCGGCAATAATTGTATTAATTCACTATGTGACTAGTATTGACAGTGTGTGTTTGCATAAAATGTTGTTGTACGACATTCGCCGTCGCGCTATAACCTTGACGAGGTTCGTACCGCTTGGAGATCAATTGAAAAACATCCCAATTTCCTCGTGATTATAAGCAAATAAATGTTACCAGGCCATGTTATGATCAATTCTGCTTCTTGGCTGAAAGTAGGAAGCGGATCTATTTTTTAAACTTTGAAGTTTCGAATAGCAAGGGAGCACATCTAACTGTTTATTTGCAAGTTCAGAAAGGTTCGCTTCAAAATGCTTAACCCAATGGAGCAATAACTAGCATTAAAAAATAGCTATTCCCGTTCTGTAACTTATGGGGGAAATGTGAGGGATGTGTTCTCTTAACTTTCCTCTATTCATATTCCCAATCCTTATAAATCATTACTATTATCAAATCACTCTCAGTGCTTCGTTCTTCAAATAAACTTGAAACGATTAGAATTTTTAATTTACGTTTATGTTATTTTTGTGATATGTCTACGGACAGAAATTTTAGGGGGGGGTCAAAGCAGAAAAGTATTAAGATAGAGGTTGCAGTCAAAGTAGGGCTGGCATGAGGGAATCTGTGTTAAAATGGTGAATAATATGTGCTGGACCAGACGACTTCTGTCGACAGGGTTTCAAGTTTTGCGGTCATGTGTGCAGGTTTTCATGTGGGACTCCTTTTAAAATGTCTACTCTCTTAAGATTTATTTTTATTACTTTAAATATTTTTCCTATAGTTATTTATGTTTCTTGTTTGTTTCTCCTTAAATGTCTTATATTTGCCTTTTTCAGCTCCAGTGAAGGCAGCTGAAACTATGGAAATTGACCCCGAGGCTGTTAAAAAAGAGGAGAATGATACCCTTGCAGCAATGATGCAGGATCCCGAATTCATCCAGGTATTATGACCTTCAAAACATAAAGTGTTTAGTTTGCTATCCCAATAGAACCTTACCCGAAAGTTAAATTTCATGTCTTCAAAGAGCAGCCAAGAGCAGCGTGGCAAGAGAGCAGCCACGGTAAAATTCATACCAAGGTTTCCGTTTTAACGAAATGATAATCTAAGCGTATTTTGTCAAATTTGTTTTACAAATAGATGCCAATTTGAGGCTGTAAATCTATTTTTACATTAAAATATACAAAGAAGAACACGTGTTATGCAATAAGTATAGAAAATTATGGGGGAAATCGTAAACTTGATGTTGGGAGAAAGACACGGGTCTGACGAAAAGAGAAAATAAACAATTACAAGTTCCTATTGTTAATTTGGCTTACTTTTCCATATTTATTTGCCTATTTTAGTTCTATCTACCTACTATAATAGACCTAACCTGTAATACCTACGTATGTACTACCTACTATTTTAGTTCAGTAGTCACGGGAAAGCTTTTGCCGTTCACTGTCTATCTTAGCAATTTGGCAATAAAAATTCTTTTTATTGCCAATTTACAATTTTTTCTAGGATATTGGGAGGAAATACTTCCATCATGCTTAACTTCCATTGCGTCTTTATTAATTTTACCTGCCTCAATATTTAGGCAAAAATTATATTTGCTTTGATTTTTTTTTTTTTTTTTTTTTTTTTTTTTTGCAGGATCTATAATTTATCTAGGTATATATTCCATGTGAAAGAAGCGATTTTGTGATATTCTTTGACAAGCCTGTAACCGTAATTTCGGGCCAAAACAGCGTTATACTTATATCATTGTATTCATCAGCCTTAAATCTATCCATTTACCCGACCAGAATTATGATATTGCTTTTATGTTTTCTTGGACAAGAATCAAAGCTTCTTTGAAAAAAAAAATCCACTTCTTCAACGGTTTTCAACTAATATTCAATGTGTTTTCAACCTAAAAAAAAAACATTAAAACAAAATTTCAAAAATGTAATTCGGTAGATGGATAGAGCTGGTATCTCAAATGCGGAATGGGCAAAATTGCTGTCTTTCTTGGACCTGTCAAAATCGTAGGTAAGCAGAAAAATAACATACCAAAAATTAAACCTGGGAAATAAACCATCTGCCATACGAAAATGCACAGGTTTAATTTACAGTAAGCTTTGCATTTGCTTTTTTTTGGTAGAAATTGTGTTTTGAGTTTACTTGCCAAGTTTATGCCAAGGTTGAATGATGACATTGAAAGTTAAAGGATCACCAAATTAGAAACAAAACTAGCCTAAAATTCTACTTTTCTCCATTTGAAATAAAAAAAAAAGTTGATGTCAAAGCGTTTGTTTTATCTTGTTCTTTCTTTTGACAAAAATTACTTGGTGAAAATAATATAAAGAATAAGTAAAGAATAAAGAAGAGTAAAATAAAATCATTAAGAAAATTAAAATTTTGCTCGTCTTTTATAGTTTTTTTTTCTCCTTCTTTTTTACACAACCTTTCCCAGATTTTTGTTCTCCTAAAGGTTGAAAAATGCCACTTTTTGTTGTATTCATTGAAAAGGAATTCAGTCCCTTCCCCTCCCTTTTGGATTTTGAAAAGTGTCTTCACTGGATGATATATATATATATATATATATATATATATATATATATATATATATATATATATATATATATATATATATATATATATATATGCACAAAAAAAAATTTCAAGAAACCGATAAATTTGCCAGATGCTCCCAAGCAGAATTGTCTAAGTGTAGTTTTAGCTACTCGTTTAAACGATTTTAATCAAACAAATGTGGTGGCTTAAAAAATAGACTGTGGCTCAACAAGAAGGTGCAAGACCATTAGGAAAAGGTTAACAAATAAAATATTTTGTGGATGAAGGGTGGTATTTTTCCTTGGCGAAAATAGTTCAAACTGTTTTAAAATATATTTCATGTAGTTCAAAGTGCATATACCCTAGAACCACTGCGTTTCTTCATTTAAAGCTGTTTACATACTTTTAATTCTCTTTTGTCGTTTCCCAAACATTTACGTCGCAAGTATTTATTTACCTAGCATATTAGATTTGTTTTCCTTCAAGGCTAAGTGCTGAAGACTCATTGACTGATTCTTTTAGCTCAAGTTCCTCATAACCCGTCCGATATAGTCACTAAGAGACAATGGGCTTATACTGTAATCCTGGAAAAAAAAGTAGTAAAAGGGACAATGAGAGGAAAAGTGCTGTTTGATTTCGTCTGTTATTGGTTTATGTTGTGGGAGTTGGTTCAAAAATAGAGGCTATTCATAGGATATATTTTTTATTGATAGGTGAATTAAACTGAATGACAAAAAAATGTTTGTTTGATCAAACTTAAAAAAGAGTCTTTTTTCCTTTTCTTTTTGTCTATTAATGCATTGTAGGAGTAGCGCTGTACTTTTGTCCCGTTTTTCTTTTCCATTTCTTTCTTTTATACCTTCGGTGAAGTTCTGCGGTTTTTACCAATCCTCAGACCTTAGGCCGGATTGGTGAATAGGACACTAGATTTTGGAAAGCTGAAATAACATATTCTAAAGCGGCCTTTAAGGAATATGTCGCCATTTTTCTTTTATTTTTGCGAAAATTTTGTTCTTAGGACGTACCAGCATAAAGGGCTTAAGGGGATCACAACTGCAGCGTATGATTAATGGCAGAAAAATCAAATTATGCTGTTGCTGCTCCAAAACTTTTGACCGTGAAACGTATCAAACATCACTGCAAAATTTCAGCTTATCAAAGCGACTTAATTGTAATTAATAGACACTATAGACTTATTTTAATAAATAATACCTTTAATGAATATTGGCGAAAAATTATGACAAAAAATAAGATAAGAATGGTAGAAAATTTTCAACTGTATTTTCGCTCAGTTTAGTCTAGTTTCGCTCACGTTCCTTATCCCGTGTCTCAGAAGTCAACATATTATAATTTTAGGACTAGAAGTCCTAGTTCTTTTTGCTAAATCGGCAAAGGCCTATTCATGATGATAGTTTACTCATACCGAAATTCAAATCGTTCTGAAATCTGACATTGATTGATGCTAGTGATCAATTCTACCGATTGTAACTTGTAATTTAAACACTAGAATTGACTAATACTGTTACTATCCCCTGTATTTTTTGCTTCCAGTTTTCTTATATTTTTATATATTTTTTTTTTCGCAGTTTTTCCTTTGTCCAGATAAAGTTCGATAATTAACCAATCAGAAAATCTTATGCAACTATCTGACTGGTTTGACCTTAACTAAGTTCAAACCAATTAAACTTGATTTTTGCTCAGTCCAGTTCTAGACACTGAATCAAAAGATAGTATTGGTATCCAGTATGTCAAAATGGCATGTCTACAATATCTGAGTAACGGCTAAAGTTGTTACTACTACTACTAACAGCTCACCGAAGCACCAAACCGCCTGAGGTCAACACAGCTATGCACGCTCCTCCTTAATCCTAATCTATTCAGATCCTCCCTTTTACACCCTCCCAGGAAGTTCATATTTCCTTTAAATCTTTCTAATATGACATCCTTCCATCCCAGACGTGGACAACTTTCGGAAATCTGGCATCCGCAGAGCGTGCCCATCTCAAGCTTTCTTCCATGATAGCTTTAGAAAGCGGGATTGAACCACACTGTTCGTACTGCCTACTGTTTCAAATACGGTCTGTCTGCCGGGTACTCAGAACAATCCGTTGGCAATTTCTCTGGAAAACATATAGTAAATTTTCATTCGCTTTTCGGAGTGCCCATGCTTGAGAGCCATATTAGAACGCTCACTGTACCGTCCAATATTTTAACCTTGGTTTGCAGACTTGTCTTCCTATACTTCCAAACCTTTTTTTTAACTGTGAAAAACACCCTAGGCCTTGGCTATTCTAATTTTAACATCTTCACTGCTCCCACCGTCTTTACTAATAATGCTACCAAGGTAAGTGAAGCTGCCCATATGATCCATCTTTTTGTTACCCAACATCACCTTTTCATCTTCACTTATTCGTAGCCTGAATGACTTAGTCTTCTTAACTTTAATTTTCAAACCTATTCTAGCACCCTGAACTCACAAAACCTATGAAAGTTCATTCATTTTGCCCACAGTTTCATCTATACTTAAATCATCAGCATAATCCAAGTCCAGGAGAGTTTTTCCTCCCCATCTGTTCCCGTGGTCTCCCATTTTCTTTCCTGTGCTCCTTAAGACAAAGTCCATTAAAATGATCCATATAAAGGGGGATAGAACACAACCCTGGTTAACTCCTGATCTAATACAAAACCCGCTGTTAACTTCATTTTCTACCTTAACCCCAGCAGTATTATTCTCGTACATAGTAGGCTACTAATCACTTTAATATATTTGTCTGGTATACCATATAAGGATAAGACCTTTGTTTAAGTTCTTCTATCGACAGAATCGAACGCTTGCTCATAATCTGTTAAACTGAGGACCAAAGGTATTTGACAACTAAGGCGCTTCTCAATTATTAACCTAAGAGTGAAAATTTCGTCGACACATTCTCTACCTTTTCTAAAACCGTACTGTTCTTCTATTAAAATTTTGTAAACGTCATCTCTCAGTCTAAAAAAAATCAGATTATTAATTAATTTACTACCTAAAGAGACCAGACTAATGCCTGGATAATCACGATACTCACTCTTATCACCTTTCTTATACAGCGGCTTAATTAAGGTTTCCCTAAATTCTTTAGGTACTCCCCCTGTTTCAAAATTATATTCATAATCTTTAGTAACATATTTCTAACCCCAGAGCGGTGTTAATATGAAATTTTTAAATGTCCTCAGGGGGTTGAGCCGTAGAGTGAGTTTAAGTGGAACTAGTTGTTCCACTTAAAACTATATAAACAATTTATATAAAAAATCTAAAAATAATCTACTCTCCATGGCACTTGTGCATTATAGTGAGGAATTCAAACGACAGTATGGGTTTCCGATTTGTCAAAATAGTGTGTTAGCAATATCATGGTAACGACTTGCAGTATCCAGTTGAAACTTTCAAGGAGAGTTTAGGAAGGGGACAACCAAGAGAAATCGAGCTTTGTCGTGAAGGGGAGGGTCAAAGGCACTATATGTATCTAAGATATCATAGTTTCTTTTTTGCAAAATCTCGAGAACAGATAAGTTGAGTGGAGGGAAGGGGCCAAACAGTTTTGTCTCCGATTTGTAAAAACATTTTCGCCCTATGAGTTCCTATGGGACTTACAATCCAAGCCCAACTTACTGTCAAGGTCAATCCGAAGAAACTTTTTATCGCCAAGTTACCAAAACGGGGTAATCTGGGACAGTCAGGGAACGGCTTGGGGTATCAAGTTGAAAACTTGAGAGAGATTTGACAAATAGGAGGAGGCAGTTGGACGCTAAGCCCTTACTTGGAAGGAGACTGTAAAATTAAGTCAAATAATAAAATTAATCCAATTTATCAAAATACCATATTTTATTGGGATTAGCTTGGATTTTGGTGTTGAAATTTTAAGTTGTGTAGGAGAAGGAGGGGGAAGAAGCAGGGATGTTTCGAGTTTTGTGATTGGGGGGGGGGGCTAAAAATACTATGTTTCCGATCCATCCACACCTTTTAGTTCTTTAAAAAAGAACTTGAGTAAAAAAAATAAAAATATCCCTAATATCAACCGACACTCAATCCTTGTCAATTCGCAACGAACAAAATTAGTTAAAAAAGACCTGGAAAAAGAGGTTTTTGAAATGAATCATAAGACGAACAACAATTAAAATGCATCCAAACTTTCTTCCTGCATGAATGCTACCTAGTCTCAAAGTTATTGGCCGTGTTTCAATTCTATCATTTGGAAACTTGCGAAAAAGAACGGATATTTCTAAGCATGTTATTTTTATGATGCCACCCCTCGAGAAAGCTGGACCTGAGCAAATCAGAATCACTGATATTGATTCTATAAGCATATTCTTTCAAAAGTTGTACCCTACACAACATGTACTTTTGGAAATAAGCAAAACAGCTTCAATTGGCGCCTGGACTAAATCCTTTTTTTTTCGTTGAGTTATTATTCCTATAATAGACTGTTGTAATAGGCCAGATTTTCTATTAATTACTTGTTTTTAAATATCTAGGGAATGTGATTCTTGTCCAAAAAGCATTTCAGTTACATGGTAAAGATAAAATGTGTAGGCTTAATTTTTCATTGTTGTCTCCCGTTTCCGTCTTTCAATTATTTTGTCTTTTTCAGAATGTTCTCGGCACGTTGCCTGGTGTTGATCAGTCAAGTGACATTGTTCGTACAGCTGTGGAACAAATTAAAAAGGAAAGCGAAGTAAAGGATAAGAAAAAGGAAAATAAGTAGATTAACTTGTGTTGTTCTTTTTTTCCTTTCATTACTGATGTGTGTATAAACATTTTTGTGGTTAAAAAAAAGAATAAAATCTCCGCTTGGATTTAGGAAATGATTAGCGGATATTTTCTGTGAGAAGTTTTGGCCTTACAGGATCAGAATACTTCACGTGCAAAAAATAAGTTTGGTTAATTAACAGTTATGGTTGGCTATGACAGGAAGCAGTTTTCGCTTTGGCAGTCCGATTCCATGCCAACCTTATGAAATAAAAGCGTAGGCCAAATGTAGGGCCTCTTTGCCCTATGTTCGTCCCAAATACCCAGCCCTAACTTTGTATGAATAAATATCGACTTACCATCTCTCCTCGCTCCTCTTTCGACTCACCATCTCTCAACGATTATTTAGGAAATGGTCCTAGGTGAATAATTAGTAACTATTCAAGATAATTAAGATCATAGTATGCCTGTATTAAATCGAAACCCGTAAAGTACTTATTTAACAAAATATCTTAGGTTTCCACCAGAGTTGTGATTTAAGGGTTGCTGAGTTTCGTAATTCTAAATTTGGAACTAACTTGAAAGTAGTTTTTAAGTAAATGTATGTGACAATTCTAAGAAAACTGTTGTATTAGAAACCTAATCTGAATTCGTTATCTATTTTATGCCAAACGAATATAGATAGAAAATTGTTATAATAGCAAAAAAAGATCGATTGACGCCAGTACTGGTCATCAAGGATTACGCAATGCATCAAATTAGGTAGCATTCCCACAATTGTTGACTCAACTTGACCAAGCTTTCTTCTCCACTAAAATAGCACTAAAATACAGATTGCTAAACAAAACTTTGACTATGAAGGAATCCCGGTCAAAATTCGGCGATAGATTAAGTCGGTAGCAAACACAAATAATGAACCAACAGTTCCTAGTAGCTTCGATATGGGTGAATTTTTGTCTTAGTATCTATGATTCCTGTTAAAAGTGGATGTCTCACTCTTGTGTTGTATACCACTGCAATCCGGATCTTCACTAGAAAATTTATCGTCTACTATGGGCAACAGTTCGTGTTTTATTATAATTCCTTTAAAATGAGCCATTGATCAGCCCTCTATTGTTTTCCTGTTTCCAGCTAGCTTAGGAGGGAAAAAAAGATGCCATCAATGCAGAATATCGTAGTTCAAGCTACTTTTCTTCTTTTTTAAGCCAACATATTTTCTGTGTTGTTTAAGTCAAGAGACTGTAGGTTTCCTTAAGAGGAGTTTTGGACATGGTGGTACTAAAAGTGTATTTTTGCTTCGATCTGAAACTATTTTTAGGAGTTATGGGTTATTTTATTCCTTGGTATGGGACGTGATTGTCTCTTACTAGGCTGCCACTGCAAAAAGAAAGTACTTCAATCACTATTAGCTATAGCTCGTTCTTTGATATAAAGTTTTTCTTAAAAAGTTGATTCTATTTTAAAAACTATTTTTGTCTAATTACTAAAGGCAGTAGATGTAGCAATTTCCATTAAAATGAGCCATTAAACAGCTCTCTGATTTTACGGTGCCCAGCTAGCTGAGGAGGGAACACGGAAAGAAAAAACAACGATGATTTTGATGCAAAATATTGTAATTCAAGCAACTTATCATGTTTTTTAAGCCGATGGATTTTCCTCGTTATTCAAGCCAAGAAGCTGTAAGTTTCCTACATTGGGTTTTCGGACAAGGCGACTTTAATAGTATACTTTTGGTTTGTATCTGACTGAGGAAATTACTTTACTTACTTAGCTTTGATATCCGGATTTTTTTTTTAAGATAAACTATTAATAAGTAATAGAACTAAGATTCAGTGGCGGATCCAGGAGGCGCCGGGGAAAACCCCCCTGACGTAGTGGTGGATTTGTAGTTGAGACGGCTTGTTCTGGTTTGGGTTAAGATGAAAATTATTTGTTTTGTAATTGCTTGTACTAGTTGAGTTTTTAATAAGTTTTTAATTATTAACGCTGTTTCATTTTGCAAACAAGTTTGACACAAGGTTTTAGTTATTTTGTGTGGTCTCTGTTATATTTTACTAATGACGCATACCGCCAAAAAGTATTTAATTAAATTTAGGTCTGTCAAGGGAATCTGTTCGTATTACAACAAAAGCCAACTGGGGTGCGAAAATCATCATTTCGTAATAACAAGGGGGAAATTTAAAATCCTAACTTATGTAGGCTGTCGAAATGATATTTCAGGATTGTGCTGTCACAACGGGATTGAAAAGCAAAATATTCACTTCTTTTTCCGGACAAAAATCTGTTTTCGAGTCTTGCTGTGGCATTGAGGTGAATAAATTAATATCTACTTTTTTTGGTTGTCTGTTTTGGTTTTTTGGGTTTGCTTTTTTTGCTGAAGTAGAGTGGTTTTTACAGCATTGTTGTTTTTGGAGAATTTGTATAATAGAAAGTAAATGTATGAGAAGTGCAAAAATTCTTAGTTTAAGTTTTGAATTTTGGTGGGCAAGTGGTGGCCACTTTACTGCCTATTTCCGTCTAATTAAAGCTCTGCATTATATGACATATCGCCTCCTCTGTTCATTCTAAGACATTAAAATAAATGTCAAACTCTTTATGACTTTAAAGGTCATAAAGAGTTTGCATAAGGTTCAAACGATAAAAACAAATAAAGGTTCGCATAAGTATATACTTAAAACTAAGCATACGAGTCGAAATACTCCTTCATAGGTCGGAGTAATCATTTACGAAGAATATAATTATTTTCAAAAAATTGTTTATAAAAGAAGGCAAACAATTATGATTGTGGAAATACGGAAATAGGCTTTTCTTAGAAAATTCTGTATTTTAAGTAAAATATATAGAACTTTACAAAGTGGAAAGATACACTATGTTGTTATGAGAAGTACAGTTTTGATTAGTAAATTTTTGAGATTCTGTAAAATTTGACACTGTTTATTAAAACACTATTTTTAAGAAGAAACAGTGATTAGTTAATGCTTTATCGCCTATAACTAAAACCCTCGTTTTAAATTGCTTCTATGGATTTCTATCTCTTCTTTCTGTTTGTCTTGTTGCACCCCTAAACGAACTTGTATTTAATGTTTAATATATATATTACAAATATACAAGTTGTATCTTTATCATTTCCTACTCTTCATTACTATCATAGTTACTAAGCGATGCCATAAAGGGACATACTAAATGGTTTGACCTACACAAATTGTCACAAAGAGTGCTTGACCCCAAATGATGGTTCAAAACCAATCTTTTTTTTTGACAATTAATAGCTTAACTCACTCGCTATAGCGGTCAGAAGTGCAAAGGCTACGGATTATGCATAAAATATTAAACATCATAATTTTTATAGATGGTGAACAGCTTTTTCTTTTATTTTTTTTTTTTATGGCGAGGCGGTTTTTATAACTTTCTTTTGTATCAGTTTTTTGTACCATTTTAATTTTACCAAATTTATTAGAACTTTAACCCCCATCAGATTTTAGATTTAATTTATGACCATTTCCACTACCTACTTACGACACATAACTGTTGTGGGTCCCTTTTTAATTGCAGGCATTTCTTTGTTTGCAAGTTTTTCGAAGTAACCTATTATGCATCCCTCCCCACCCCCTAAAGAAAATCTTGGATCCATCCCCTGCTAAGATTAGGATATTAAAAGTACAGTTTATTAAAAGGGAACATGACTTCGGTAATTGAAAAGGCCACGGTTATTAAAAAGGTGCAAAATTGAAACTGTGGGCAACAACGATTTATACTCACCTCCTTAGACATTGCAAGCTATTTTCTTTGATTTAGTTCATTTTATCATGGTTTCTAAGATATTTCAAGTTTCTCATTTTTCCAAAATACCTTTTAAATTATTTTCTCACTCACAGACACAGTTGAAGATTTGAGCTTCCAAGATGAAATGCCACTGTTGCCATATTTCAGATACTCACGAAACTTTAGTCGATTAACAACTGGCTAATAGTCAGAGCAAAGCAAACACAAAATACATTCTTTCTGTTTTTTCTGTACTCCTGTGAATCTTTTTCTGTTTAAGGACATGTTCCATTATCTAATTACTCAATAGCAAATAACAACACGTTTAACCCATAGAATACATAAAATGGGGTGCCGTTGCGGTCTGTTCTTTACTTATATTGATGTAAGTTTCAGAAAATTCTGTACTATCCGTTGTCTTGGAACAAAAATAATAACAAATAAGTAAATATTATTAATTCTGGAACACACACTAAGTTATCACTGCCAATTTTTCAAGTATGATTCTGAAACTAATAAAAGGTGGCAGAAAATTTGCATGATCTTTCTCGGACTATTTTCCTTTGGAGGCTGTAAGCAGTCATTTGAACATTCGTAAGTTAAACAGTGTCCATTCTGGAAAATTTGGCTTGATCCCACCCTCTTGGACTATGATTAAAGAAATATGAAGATGGTTAGGTCACATTCTGAAGATAACAGGCTGCCAAAAATCATGAGGGTTGAAATTTCCGGTGGTACTAGACAAGAAATCTACGAGGTAGCAGAGACATACGGGTACTAAACGATGTTCTTTAAGCAGCATCAGGAGGGGGAAGTGAGGGGAGGATGTTTGAAGAATGGATCAGAGTAAGAACCTATATAAATAAGAGTGTATAAAGTAAGTAAAAACTACTATAAATAAGGTAATTGCGATGCTACTCACAGCTATAGATGGGTACATCGTTGGTATAGAGGAACTTTAAATAGTATGGAAAAGTTAAAAGAGGGAATCTCAAATGCGTCTCTGAGAAAAATACTTCAACCCCAGGTGTGTGTATGCACAATTTTTAACTTGCTTCTATTGTGCATTCTAATCAAAAGCAGCTTTAACTTTCGTAATCTATTTATTTCTTTATTAGTAGTTTCTGCTCCACTCTTTGAATTATGCCTGGCCCATAATAATTGTCAAAACTTGTCAATAAAATCAAAATTATGTATATGGATGACTATAATTCTGAATACTGCCGCTCATGATTGCTCCAGTTGAACATCGTTCACCTTTAAAGCATAAGATTTTGTTGGACCAGCTAGAGATAGGATCAGCAGTCATTTTTATCTGCTACGGGACTCTGTCAAAAAATACAAAGTCTTAGTGGCTGTAGGAAATAGTTGGAACAAATTAGTGTTAATGTAAACTTTTCAGACCAATTTCTTGGTATTATAATTTTTTGTTTTTAAATACAGAACCACGTCATAGTCGCACTTGTCAAAAAAAAATGGGGACACTGTTTTAATGTTTTAATGTATATCTGGTTAATTTGACACTGTCCTAGATGTTGTTAATTGTTGAGTTTCTACTCATCAGATTCTTATACTCTTTGAAGAATATAAAATCTCCTTCCTCTCTTCCTCTCTGTTGAGTTTCCTCTCTCCCTCTCTTTTCTTTCTCTAATTTCCCCGTTATCTCTCCCTCTCTCTCTGTCATGTTCTTTTTTATCTGGTACGAACGAAATTAAATTGTTTATCCAACAGTATTTAGCTTTGTTCAAGACACGAACTGTGATGAGACTTTGTGTACATTGTGTAATCAATTGTATTGGATATATCAAATCTGAGCATTACAGCTGAACTTATATATTGTCTGGTTTTGATTTTTATTTAAAGCATTCGTTAAGCAGAATCGAGGAGGATATTATCAAAAGATATGGCATGGAGTTCTTGTTTAATATAGTCAAAGAGGTTAGAACTTTATTGTGGGGATTTTGTGAACCTGAATTAGATTTACCAAGACGTACTTTCAGGCAATTTTAGTGACATTATTACTCATATTTGTGCCAACGTTTGTGATCAAGTGACAAAACAAGGTGCATTGTAAGATTCTATTTTTGAAATGCAGAATCAAACTGGTATATATATGCTACACATGATTTTTGTTTTAGAAAAACAATATTTGTAGTGACATTTTTTTACATGACATTTTTTTTTACTTTATTTTTTTAATTTAATTTTTCTATTTAAATGTTATTAAAATTATATTCTCGGCATCTTTTAATATAACACATTTAAAATGTCGCTTCATATTTGTTCAGTAAAGTAAACTTATGATACTATAAACCGGTTTCATTCAACCCAGATAAAGATTTATTCATAGAATTGTCATGGGATTACTGATATTAAGTACATATATTGTTGTATAGGACTACTGAGACATTAAGGATAAATTAACAATAATGTCAACCAGTTATGTAAATAACTTCGTCGTGGGAATATGCAAAAGAGGTATGCCGTTCCTATCAAAAGGAAATATAGCTGCTAGGGAAGGTCATTGCTGGATCTGGTTACTAGGTAAATTGGTTGTACAAAGGATATCCCCATGAGAGTAAAAGCAATTTGGTTGCTAGGGCAGGTTGTTACCGGATCTGGTTGGTAAGTAAACCGGTTATGTAAATTATGTTCTGCTCGGAGTATAGGCAATATCTACTAGTTGCTATATGCAAATTTTGTACTCACATGATTATTCAAATTGTTTACTGTTTGTAATATGCAAATGAGGTGCACCGCTTGTATTCATAGGAAGTCTGGTTGCTAGGGAGGCTCATGGCCGGTTGCTTGGTAAACCGGTTATGCAATTATATACCGCTCGGAGTGTTGCCCCCTAACTACTGAGAGGCTCATTGTAACGATATCAAATTTACATTAGTTTTAACTCTGCTTGGACCTGTAATTGTCTCAACTCAAACATATTTTTTCTAGTTTTTAAACTATTCTTATTAATTAAGAAACATATCCATGTTTATTGATTGTTCCCTTTTGGTAAAGTTGTTATTCTATTTCTGACCAGATACAAAGCAAAAGTAAGAGCGAGAAATGCAAATCTTACTAATATTTAGTAAGGTTTGTAGAAACAGTTCTTTGCTTTTGCTAGAAACGCTTGATGATGTTTATTGTTTGTTTGTTTTTTTCTCGGAGGCTAGCACTAAATTCCTCTCCTATTTGCTTCTTAAACTTCTTAGGTCCTGCTTTGGCTCGCGCCACTTTTCCCATTTAGTCTTAATAAAATCAGTGTAAAAAGTGGGCCCCCTTCTTCATGTTTTGTAAGAAAAGCTTAAAAACAAAGTTTTAAGAGGTCGAAAAATGGCAACTTGATTTTAATTCAAATTAAAATCAAATCAAGTTGCCATCAAGCCATAGGCCAATTAGGTACAAGGCCAAGACAGGTAGTCTTAGTGAGAGACAAAGCTAGCACAAGCCTTTTTCAGGATTGTATAAAAAAAAATGATGTCGTTTTCACTTATCTGATATTGTCCATCATCCATCCATCCTTCCTAGGGTCGAACAAGATAGATAGCCATAGACCTAAGGGATAGTCGAAATTTTTGGTTTGACTCATGATTGACAATGTCAACTGGACTTGTATGCAAAAGGGTGGACTGAATTCGCTCGGACTCACAGTCAAACAAGTGACCTTAGTCCAATAGGCTTGCCCGCTATGAGTACTTTCCATAATTATCTGTTGTGGTTTTCATACATGTTTTTCTAAAATATTATATTTTCATCATATTTGGTATATTTTATAGGCATTTACCTAACTTACAATCCTTGGGTGTGGTCGCTATAACGCGTAAGTACCAGATTTTGTCACATCTCCCTTAAAAACGATCATTAAGGGCCTTTGATATCGGAATAATGAGTGTTTATAAAAAACTATAAACATTTAGCCTACATAGAGGTGAATGGAAAAGCTGATAGCCCCTACCCCCTCCCACACACACGAAATTATTTCTGACCGTGTTAAGGTTTAATTTCGCTGTTTACTTTCATTTCAGTAAACTTGGATTGCAAAAAAGATGGAACGCAAATATTCTTATTTCATTCGTGAATCGAGCTCACGCCAATCATTTTTTTTTTTTTCGAATACGTCCGATCACTTCAGTTACATGTTAACAACAGAAAGAAAATTGGATACCAGAAAAATTGTGTTAATCCTTGTGCAATGTTTACGCAACCAATCTAGGACGCTTCAAATCAATTTAAAATCATTAATCTGTGTAATTTAACAACAAACAGTGGGTATTTATTAGGAGTGTAGCCCCATTATATCTTGCATATGCCAGCTAATTATTCGAACTTATTACCTGAAAAAGAATTAGATTTTTTTTTGCTTTAACTTGTTAAAAAAGAACAAATTTGGATCAATATAAAACATAAAACGGAAAAAAGCTATTCTATATGTTAGGGATATTATAGGCTAATAGGCTGCTTTATGGGCTAAAGTTCGACATCTCTGTGAATCTTTTAAGAACGACACCTAAACACAATCTTACACAAACATTGTTAAACATTAGCACAAAGAGCAGACGTTTCTGGGACCGGTAGCCACTAAACCACTAAAATATGAAAAGTTGTATACTGGTCTAAATATACTTTTTGTTCCATATCAATACCTCTTGTGTTTGAGCGGTAGTTCTTAATAAACTGGGACAAAAAGCCAAACTTTGCCTACTTGAGATTTCGAGAGAGTTAAAATTGTGTGATAAAATTTACTGATTTCATGGCCGGCTAAACACTATTGAGAGTTGAGAGCCATATCTTAGGCTTTTATTTTCTTCTGGGTACTTAAGAACTTTTTTGCTCAGAACTATTTTTTGGTGCATTTAATTTTGCTAAGCATATCACTCAAAAACAGTCAATTTTTTGTTGAGAATCACACCAGTGGCAACCCATAGAAATAGAGGGACTTCCTGAAAAATATTTTGTCTCTGAAGAACCATTTTATCTTTTTACTGGATTTAAAACTTCACCTAGGCAAATCAATCAGATTTTAAAAAGCAGTATTTTTGTCTCTCTAAAAACCCCGAGGAATAATGTTATAAGCTATAGAAAAAAAAATTCTGGCGTAAACCAATGAAGTTGAAGTATATTTCTCACAAAGCGTTGTAGGAAAGTGGTCTCCTACTCTGGGTTCCCACTGATGTGATTTCACGCAAAAACGGCCACTTTGAATGAATTTTCGTTGCAAGTTTTTGCGTCATAGCGGTTCATTTACTGCGTTGAAAAATGTCTACTGAGCTGTTGAAAATCGTATACGTAATTCTGAATTGAAAGTTCCATGGAACCATAAGTTGTAAGTAATTAAGGAGCTAATCTTGTTGATTAGATTTTTCACATTAATATTTGACAGGCAACATGAGAGTTGTTGCCTATTAATATAAGATTTTAATGGTCAAGGCCTTGGGGGATATTTCCAGAGAAATAAACATGGAATATAAGAATTATATTTTCATTAGCCATGGCTGGCCTAAGCTATTACAGATCTTGACTTCTATAACTGTATTTAGCCTATCCCTATGATATGCTTTTTAAACATACCGTAACAGTTTCCATGTTTCAGCGACTACAATGAACCGTTTCTGTGTGAGCATTTTTGCGATTTATTGGCATCCGCTATCTGTAAGCCGTTTTGCATAAAAAAAATCGCATCAACAGCAACCAGATGTAATTTTATTTAATGATACCGTCACCAAAACAAAAGAATTGCAAATCCGGTTTTAATTGACAAAACCGGGTACTTATGAGGAATCAAAAAAGTTGTCAATGGGGGGAGGGATAAATAGAACTATGGATTAAATATAAAATAATGAATTTGAAAAGAGAATGGAATTTTTTTTAAGAGATCAAGGGGTATAAGTTTAGCAGTACGAAATAAGCCTTTCTGATTCCCTGTGCATCTTTGCAGTGATGAGGAAGACGTGAGGTGAATGAGTATTTGTTAATGTGAATTTAAGAAATTGAAATTTTTAGTGTTATTATTAAATTGGAGGAGAATAGTCCATACCAATTGAAGCGATAAGAGAACATTTTGATTGAAGTGTGGGTCATATGTTTGAGTGGAAAGAACTGTGTGGATTAAGAAAGGGAGTGCGTGGAAAGCGTAGGTTTGATAAAATATGGCTGGTATAGTGTATAGTGTGCGATGAGCGTTCTATAAGTGTCGATAGGTTCATCTTGCTTTGTAAAAGGAAGAAGTGTAGATGGGGGGGGGGAGGTGCGGTCACCGTATGAATAATACTTATTAAGGATGGATGAAGGAAGCGGTAGAATGAGGAAGTAGATGGATTTTCCTTTTTTAACAATATGCGGGCTGAGTTTCTCAGGTTTCAATTGTTTCGTGTTGGTCCAATTATCCCAGGTTGAGTTTCTTGTGAACCAAATTTTGGCGGGTAAAATTTGCGTGTATCATATTTGGGTGGATTGATTTTTGCCGGTTTGAATTTACAAAGGAAGAATTTTGCCACGTAGAATTTTGAGCAAAATTTGAACTAGAGAAACCATATTTTGGTCAAGGTATTTATTTCTAAGGAATAAGAGACAGAAAAATTCAGATCATGATGCTACTTTTGCAGAAGAATTCCAAAACTTGAACTTTTTTAAATAGCCTTGTGTTGCTTAAGAGGAAGAGGCATAGGGGCCTGCCAGGGGAGGCAGGGAGGCTTCCCCCTGGAGCTAGGGGACCATAAAGTAGTCTTGAGGAAACCAAAGGAAAGAGAGCAGAGTAGGAAAAACTATGGAAAATTGTACGTTGGTCCATGGTTGGCAGCCAGTCAATAGGTTTCGGTTCTTTATTAGGGGTAACATGAGTTTTATGTCATGGAATGACCAATTTCTAGTTTTCTACAAACTTTTTTTCTATATAACTTGGTTAGAGTAAAAATATCAAATTCTTTGCAATACTGAATGGTAGGGTAATATCGATCCTTATCAATGACGAAAGCTAATGAACCTGAATGATGATAACATTAAATACAAAAATCAAGTTTATATTCCAAATGTGATTTGTTTCGATTTTGAGGTAAACATCCCAAGTTAATGGTGCGTAAGTGAGTTTGTATAATTAAAGAAAAAGTAGACCAATAGAAAAAAAATTGGTCATGGAATGACCAATTTCCAGTTCTCCACAGACTTTTTTCTATTTGACTTGGTTAGAGTAAAAATATTGAAATAATTGCTGCAATGAATGGTAGGCAAACAGCGATCCTTATCAATAACGAAATCATGAGGCCCTAAATATTAAAAACATTAAATCAAAGAATCAAATGTTTATTCCAAATGTGTACTTTTTTCGAGTTTGAGGTAGACATCCCAAGTTAATAGTGCATAGGAAAGTTTGTATAATTATGGAAAAAGAAGGAAAAGCACTAAAAAAGGGGGTAATCCAGATTACGCCACCAAATTGAGTAAGCCTGAATACCGTTGAGCCGATCTCTAAAGAAGAAATCTCTAAACTATGGACAATTAATTAACTATCAAAATAATTAATTTTAAAGAAATAAACAAATTTTAAATTATTTATAGAAGAAATTAATAAGAAATGTTTGATATTGTATTTTCCTTCAGGACAGGTACATGTTTTTTTTGTTTTTTATTATTGTTATTTTTTACCAGGAGTGATGGTATTGACCTAGTTGTTCGCTTTGAATTTTTATTTTATTTTCTATGGTTAAGAAATATAAAGCCGTCAAATATATCAGTTCTGCTATTCAAAATTGAGCCAAATTATCAATATTTTTCAGTAATATTCAGCATAATTATAGTAGTATATATAGTAATCAAACAGTTCGTGGTAACGAACTGTAGTAAGGAACGACCCTGTTCAATAGTAGCCGAAACTCTAAAAAATGGAACTTTGATGCCAATAGTTACATCAAAAGAATTGCATTTTAATGCTGATTTTAGATATGTAAGTTTCACCAAGATCAGTTATACCCATCAAAAGTTACGAGCCTGAGGAAATTTGCCTCATTTTAGAAAATAGGAAGAAACATCCCCTAAAAGTCATGCAATCTTAACGAAAATCACACCATTAGATTCAGCGTATCAGAGAACCTTGTTGTAGAAGTTTCAAGCTCCTATCTACAAAAATATGGGATTTCACATTTTTTGCCAGAAGACAGATCACGGATGCGTGTTTATTAGTTTGTTGTTTTTTTGTTGTTGTTGTTTTTTTTCCAGGGGCGATCGTATCGACTGAGTGGTCCTGAAATGCTGCGAGAAGGCTCATTCTAACGTAAATTAAAAGTTCTAGTGTCCTTTTTAAGTGACCAAAAAATTGGAGGGCACCTAGGCCCCCTCCCACGCTAATTATTTTACCAAAGTTAACGGATCAAAATCCTGAGATAGCCATTTTGTTCAACATAGTCGAAAAACCTAATAACTATGTCTTTAGGGACGAATTACTCCCCCGCAGTCCCCATGGGAGGGGCTGAAAGTTACAAACTTGGACCTGTGTTTACATATAGTAACGTTTGCTGGGAAGTGTACAGACGTTTTCGGGGGGGGATTTCTTTGATTTAGGGGGAGAATTGAGGGGGGGGTACGTGGGAGGATATTTCCATGGAATAACTTCTTATGAGGGAAGAGAATTTCAATGATTGAAATTTCAATGAAATTTCTAGCATTATTTGAAAAAACAGTGAAAAAATAAATATGAAAAGTTTTTTCTACTGAAAGTAAGGAGCAGCATTAAAACTTAAAACGAACAAAAATTATTACGTATATGAGGGGTTTACCTCCCCGTTATACCTGACTCTTTACGCTAAAGTATTTCTTTAGTAATTTCAATTATTTATTCTACGGCCTTTGTGATTCAGAGGTCATTCTTAAGGAATTGGAACAAAATCTAAGCTTTAGTGTAAAGAGCGAGGTATCGACGAGGGTTGAACCCCTCATATACGCAATAAAAACATTCGAATATAGAAGATCGTTACGTAAGTTACGTATATTTTTTACAAATGAAAACGTTTGTAAAAAATTTAAAGTTCTAGTTGCTTTTTTAAGTAATCAAAAACTTGGAATGCAGCTAGGCCTGCTCCCTCGCTCTTTTTCTCAAAATCTTCCGATTAATTGCAATTAATTAATATGGAAGTTTCGTTTTAATTATTTATGTGCGGAGAGCCAAGATCAAAACATGCATTAATTCAAAAACGTCCAGAAATTAAATAAAAAAACAAGTTCTTTTAAATGAAAGTAAGGAGCAACATTAAAACTTAAAACGAAAAGAAATTACTCCGTATATGAAAGGGGCTTTTCCTCCTCAACGCCCCGCTCTTTACGCTAAAGTTTCTTACTGTTTTAAAAGTAGAGTTAAGAGAAAGAGTTGAACTTTAGCGTAAAGAGCGAGGCTTTGAAGAGGAAACGCCCCTTTCATATACGGAGTAATTTCTGCTCGTTTTAAGTTTTATTGTTGCTCCTTACTTTTATTTTAAAAAAACTTGTTTTTTTATTTAATATATCAGTAAGAATTAGCGGCCTTTCAAAATAATGGATAGCGCTAGAAATCCTTACTTGTTTCTCTTAATTTTAGTTTCAATGCTTTACTTGGAACCAACTACTTGGAAAACGCTTTACTTTTGATGATTACTGAGTCTGAAAGTTAAATATATTGGTGCCCAACCAACGCTTCGGCATTGCTCAATGGAACTGGATGCTAGGATTTCCTATCTTAATTGTCATAAGTAGGCTATTATTTCGTGTATTCTTTATTATCTTATTTTGTAATGTTTATACAATTTTAATTTACTTGATATACATTTTTTTATCACCTTTCAAGCATTATTTTCTCTAGAATTGCAACCCGTCGACAACCTGACAGAGAGCATTGAAATATTGACCTTTTTCTGTTTCACGAGGTGTGATTAAACAAACAATTGTTTTTTTTTAAACTAAAAGTAAAAAGTAACTTTAAAAGTTAAAAAGAACCGTAATTGTTGTGTATGTAAGGGGGACTGTCTCCTCTTCAACTCCTCCCTCATTAAGCTAAAGTTTTTTAATACTTTAAAAAACCTACTTTTCCAATCCAATTATTCTTGTGTGCCCTTAAATCTTCTCAAGGAATTCGGGGGGAAAGTTAAACTTGGAGAAAATAACAAGGAGCTAAGGGGGAGGCAGTACCCTCTTATAAAGAGCGATTTCTGTTCCTATTAGATTTCGAAGTTACTCCTTACATTATGTTTAAAAAACTAGTTTAAAAAATGTTAATTTCTGATTGGTTTCCAAATCGTGCCCAGGCCTAACCAAAACATAATGTTGGGTATCGGTCTCTTAAACACCTGTTTTATTGCTGCAAAAAAAGTATATTTCCATAATTGTAAATTGATTAGTACCGCCCTACCTATTTAGTTTCTACTTGGGAATTATAATATTGGATTGTAATTTAAATTTGGACAAAATTTGAATAAACTGTCGATGACGGATTGTAATTTTAATTCAATTTTTCCCCTGCTGCAAAACTTCTAGTGGAAATTCCGTGGCGGGGCTCCTGGCCCACCTTACCTTTTCCATCTCTATGCCGCTAAGTAGCTAACTAGCTAACTATGCGCTAAGTGTAGAATATAGCATTTTATTCTACATCCAGAAAGATTGTAGTCAATTCCTTCTCCCTCCCCCTAGATCTTTCTGCATTTGATGGCTCAATAGTTTGGATGTTAGAATGCTCTTTCATGCATCTGTCCCCACCCCGCCTACACAATTAATCCCCACGTTCAGGATAGCTGATACGCAATTACACATCACTAAAAGCTATTTAAAACAATTTCAATCACCTTAATTAAATGCAGTTATTCTGTTAAGCGGCATTTTTTCCACTGCAGCTGGGAAGCATTGAACAAAGTTTGTTTTTGGCATTTTTAAATCGATTAGCCTCTCCGAATTTTGAATTAATCTCAAATTTGTCCTAATCGAGACAAAGTCACAGTTTGGTATCTTAAAATGGCAGAAAACAAAACTTTCCCGTGGCTCAATCTCTATGGTGACTTAAAATGAACTCTTAATTTACGTTCTAATAAGGTCCCTCCTAATGTTCTAAGACCTTTGATTTGATACGATCATCCCTTGGAAAAGAAAAACAGAAACGAATAAACATACACCCTCGATTTTTCTTCTGGAAAACAAATTTGCAAAGTTCCACATTTTGTACATTGCATCTCGAAACCTCTAGGGTAGGGTTCTTTGATATGATGAATCTAATAAAACAATTTTTGATAAAATTGCTTGCTTTTGCGATCACCCCTAAGAATCAAACAAAAACAAATAAACATACATCCACAACTTTTCTTTTGGAAAACAATATATAAAGTTCCATATTTTGTAGATCGAAGTTCGAAACATCTACGGTAGTTTTCTTCCATATGGTAAGTGTAATAAAGTGATCACTAAGATTGCTGGCTTTTTTGGGGTATTTTGCTATTTTCCTAAAATCAGACAAATTTTTTTAGGTTTTTTGCTTTTGGTAGGTAAAAACAAGCTGGATAATTTTTACATATTTAAAGCGGCATCAAAAGCTGATTTTGTTGATTTTGTTAACTATCCCCAAAATTCTGTTTTGGTGAATAATGGCCTGACTCCCCTTACTTGCAGTTCATTACAACAAACTATTTAATAAGATTTTCTTGTGATCAACCATTTTATTTGAACTTATTCATTTTTTTAGCTAAATTTGAGTACCGAAAGAAAGAGGGTCAATTAGAAAGCTGGATTGTAAGATTAGATTTGGTTTATCGTCCACTATTCTTTTTTTTCGAATGTCCCAAGATAAACGGAATTTTTGTTCGACGAGGGGAATAATCCTGTTATGAAAGAGATATATTTTATATTGCCATAACCAAATCGAAACTCGGTATCTATGGACGCAGGGTGAGTTTTGAGTACGGGCCCTTAGAAATGAAGATTTTGGTAAAGCCCCACTTTATGGGCTTTTGAGACCTTAGAAGTCTGTTCATCGAGGGAAAACAGATGAAACCTACGTGAATGAAATCAGAGCCTAAAGTATCCCCAGAAAAGCCATTTCTAAGGCCCTATTCTACGCCCTCTGTAGCCGATTCTAGAGATTAAGAAATTGCATGAAAATTTAGTCTACATCTGATGCAATCCTAGGAAAAAATATATATTTCCATAATTTCGGTTTGAGTCTGATTTTCTTTTACTTTAGGGTTTGGATATAATGGATTAAAATTGAATGCCTTATACTGCATTACAATTAAATATATTATACATTAAATGGATGGATCTCTTTGCCATGAACCTTCACCATTTAAAATTTGCTGAACTTTGTTCAATTGTGTAGGCAAATTTAGTTTCCATGTTTACTTGAGAATGTTTTTCTAAATGTGTTTAAAAATAAACTTAATCCTAAGAAAAATTACCTTAAAATATGTTCCCGTGCCCCCTATCCAACATCGCTATTCTGGTGTCTGGCCCCTCCTGGAAAATTTTCTGCGGGCACCCTTGTTGGCAAGTCCTCCTCATCCTACACTTAACGAATTTTATTATATCATTTACTCTGCACTTTAAACGAATATTTATATATATATTTTAAAGAATCAAAATTATACATTATTCTCATAAATGACTATTTACAAATAAAACTAGATTTTCTTGTATTTTTATATAATCTGTTGAGATTGTAGATAGCTCACTGCTTTTCCTGAGAAGATTGTAGGCGTGAATACCAGACACAAGGCGATATAGAAAAGATCCTGTAGTGCGTAAATGGGATTGTTGCAGTCAAGCTCTACAAATTTTGTACGCTGGACCCTAGAAAGGAAAGGAAAAGTTAATGTTGACCAAGATTATCTGGCCCATGTGCGAAGAGGATTTTCAACTAAGCCCCTTCACACCATGCACGTGCGATTTTTTGGAGGAGGGAGTTTTGTGAAAGGGTGCAGAATTTCAACAAAGACACAAAATTAGGCAATACATGGGTACTTACTTCTTATACCAAACACATTCAAGAATTGAAGTTAGGTTAATCATAACGAAATAAACCAAAATAATGATGAAATATAATTCTTTAGATTATAAAATAATATAATTTGGACTAAGTATTTGCATATTAGAGGAAGATAGTGGTGGTAAAGAAACCTATGCTTACCCCCCCCCCCCATAATGTTCAAATATATAGCCCAAATATACAAGTCCAATGCATTCTGTCATCCGTCATTTGTCTTTGTGGCTTTAAAACTGGTTTTCTCGGATTTCATATTCAGCAAACTTCTCGACTGTGTTTGGTATGATACATAGGTACCAATGCATGTGGATATACAATATGATATTGGGAATAACCTAAAATCATGATATTTCTGCCAGAGGGACCTGGGATCTACCTCCCAGTCACCTTTTGTTTACGTCCCTGTGCCTTGACAGTTGTAACATTTTCCAAGATTATTTCTTATAATATTCTTTGTATTTTTTTTTATTGTGTATCCCCCCCCCCTGAAATGCCTTTCTTTATTGCCCATGTGCCTGATAATCCGCATTGGCCTTTCTTGAAAATTGGCGTAGCCTTGGGAAGGTTTATTAAATCAACCCCTCTCAATATAAAAGATTGATATGAATAATAATCAATAATAAGTAGTGTGATAGAATGGGTTAATCATGTCGCATAATTATTCATATATTCCCACATTATGTATATCATCACGAAGACCATAAGTTGTCTATATAAACTCAAGCCCACTAGTATGTAGGCTTTGACTGTCTTTGACGAGGCAATATAGGCTATAAAATGTAACAATTGAGCATAATAAATTCAGTAAACTACTTATAACAGATAATATACCTTATGATCTTACGAGCAGATTAGTGATCTGTTTTCTATAGATAAACAGAGAATTTCAAAGATAATTCTTTTTCAAAATGTTTAAAAATAGAATTGATACTACTTTTTATATTTTCTTGCCTACGAAACTTATAATAAACTTAGTGATAACAAAAAAAACGCTACATCAAAGTTTAATTAGCAAAATAAAAGATAATATTTTTAAAGTTGATGAAGGAATATATGTAACGAACACAGTAAAATTTAGTCAGCAGAAAAAAAGTTGCGTTATAATTAATCTTATTAATAAATTAAGTTTGGAAAAATCTACTAGTACTAAAACTTGGTTGACCGACCTTACGAATTGTATTAAAATTTTAGCCAGTAAGAAACATAAAAAACGTCTATTAAATTTAGATAATCAAAATTTAGTTAGTAGATATATTGCATTAAAAAAAAGTTTTACTAATATTTAGTGAACAAAAAAAAAAATGAAAAAGTTATATTAGTAAAAAAGCAATCTGTATTGAAACTTTAGGAAAAATATCCTATTTTAAAATTTTGTTAGGAAAAAAAATTGCTATTTTGGTAGAAACACAAACAATTTGCACGAAAAATTGGCGAATGAAAAAACAAGTATATTAACTTAAATTACCAAATAAATACTTGCGTTAAAACTGGGTGGACAAAAGAACCCGTTTACAATTTCGTTATACTAAAATTTAAACTAAAATTTCGTTGTATTGAAGTTTAATTAAGACAAACACGGATCCCGTTCATTAGAATTTAGTTAGCAAAAAAAATTATTGAAACTTAGTTATTATAAAATTTGCATTAAACCTTAGTGAAGAACAAAAAGCTGTATCAAAATTTAGTAAATAATAAACAGGTTGTGTTCAAATTTAGTTACAAATAACAGATGTAGTAAAACTTTATGAACTAAAATTCATCCTACATTATAATTTATATGGCAACAAAAAAAGCTATTAAAAATTCATGTAGCAAAAAGCCTGTAGGATTAAATTTTGATGATGGAAAAAATAATACAAGTCACAACAACGAATATGAAAAATTTAGGTAGAAATGATACACTAGTTGTATTAAAACCAATAGGGACAAAAATTGGCAATATTGAAATAGGAAAAAACATGGTTATTAGATCTTATCTACCAACGAAGGTTCAATGAAGTTCATTCAGTAAAAAAGCTGTAATAAAGCCTAGTGAAAAAAACGAACTGTAATAATTGTAATAATAAGTGAAAAAAAATCTGTAATAATTGTCTTAAAAAGCAGAATTGTGGCAAAGAGTCAAACTTTAACGTAAAGAGCGAGGGATTGCGGAGGGGACAACCCATTTCATATACGGAGTAATTTCTGTTCGTTTTAAGTTTTAATGTCGCTCCTTACTTTCAGTTAAAAAAACTAGTTTTTTTTATGTAATTTCTGAACCTTTTTGAATTAATGCATGTTTGATTTTGGCTCTCCACATATAAATTATTAAAATGAAATTTGAATATTAATTCCTTTTTTGGCTAAATGGCTTTCTCTTAGTTTTGATCAGACGATTTTGAGAAATAAGGGATGGGGAAGGAGGCCTAGTTGCCATGCAATTTTTTTCGGCTACATAAAAAGGCAACTATAAATTTTAATTTTTAACGGATTCTTTTATTAGTAAAAAATATACGTAATTTAAGAATTAACTTACGTAACAAACTTTTATATTCTTTAATTTTTATTATGTATATGAGGGGGTTTGTACCCTCGCTAATACAAAATCGTAAGTTTTGTCCCAATTCTTTAAGAATGACCCCTGAATCAGAAAGGCCGTAGAATAAATAGTTGAAATTGCTAAAAATACTATAGCATAAAGAGCGAGGTGTTTATCTCCTCATAAATATCTCACTCTTTATGCTAAAGTATTTTTAGAACCCCTCATATGCGTAATATTCTCTGTTCGTTTTAAGTTTCAATGCTACTTTTTACTTTCAATTGAAAAAACTTTTCCATGTTTATTTTTTCATTGTTTTTTTTTTTAATAGTAATTTTAGAAAATTCTGCGCCCTTTTCATTGAATTTTTGTTCCCTCATGACATGTTTCTCCAAGGAAAGATCCTCCCACATAGCCCCCTCCCCTCAACCCCACCCCCAAAACCAAAAAAAAAATCCCCTGAAAACTACTGTACACTTGCCAATAACCATTATTATATGTAAACACTGGTCGAAGTTTGTAACTTGCAGCCCCTCCCCCAGGGACTGTGGGTGAGTAAGTCATTCCCAAAGACATAGTTATTATGGTTTTTGACTATGCGGAACAAATGGATATCTCAAAATTTTGATCTGTTGACTTTGGAGAAAAAATGAGCGTGGGAGGGGGCTTAGGTGCCCTCCAATTTTTGGTCACTTAGAAAGGGCACTAGAACTTTTCATTTCCGTTAGAATGAGCCCTCTTGCGACATTCTAGGACCACTTGGTCGATACGATGACCCCTGGGAAAAAAAACAAAAACAAAAACAAATAAACACGCACCCGTGATTTGTCTTCTGGCAAAAAATACGAAATTCCACATTTTTGTAGATAGGAGCTTGAAAATTTTGCTATAGGGTTCTCTAATACGCCGAATGCGATGGTCTGATTTTCGTTAAGATTCTGTGACTTTTAGGGGGTGTTTTCCCCTATTTTCTAAAATAAAGCAAATTTTTACAGGCTCGTAACTTTTGATGACAAAGACTAAATTTGATGAAACTTGTATATTTAAAATCAGCATGAAAATTTGATTCTTTTGATGTAAATTTTAGCTTCAATATTCCGTTTTTTAGAGTTTCGTTTACTATTGAGTCAAGTCGCTCCTTACTACAGTTCGTTACCTGGAACTGTTTGATATAAGTCAGCTCAATAACCAAAAATACCACCCCCTTGCTAAAATGTTGACTCAGGCAAAACTTAAGTACTCTCAAGCAAGAATGTATAATCAAAATATGTGTTGTTCCATTAAAATAAATATATTTACTACATATGAGTGCAGAATAAATCTTGTGATTGTATCTAACTCACTCTAATATAACATGTAAATCGTTTCAAGCATCTGAAAATGCTGGTTTCTCTAATAGGACATACAAAACATCAAGTAACTGTACAACAGCTAATTTTCTAAAATCCTGACTATGAATAGTCTCAAAATAAGGAAATGTCACCAAAGAAAGTGTCACAAAAAAGTCTCCTCGTCACAAAAAAGTGGACAAGGCAGTGAAACGATGTGCTACTTAAGAGAAAAGAACGGTCATCTAGAAAAAATCTGCCCTTGGTGAAGAAGCTATTAAGAAAGTTAAAAACGGTCTACTAAGAAACTATTAAAAACGGTCTATCGACTAACAAACAAAATAGTTCGAAAGAAAAAGATCTACAAAAGACGTTAATGAAAATATAATCTCAGACCAACGGAAAGCTAACGAGAGATGAGTCTCACATTTAGACTAATTCTGAAACAGACCTTGACCTGATGTTCTAGAAAAAATATAGGATACACTTTTCTTACAAATTAACGTAAGTGCTAACCACTTGCCAAACTCTCCAAGAAGAATGATGTGCTCATATATTTCAACTAGAGAGGCGTTAAATTGACGTTTTTGCCGACTAAAACACTACCCACAGTCATATTGTAATGCCTAAGAACAGTCTAAGACTGACACCTCAGGAAAGAACAACACAGGTTTTGACCTGGTAAGTGCTATGATCTTTTTTTCATTCTTATAACGACAGTTGGAGGGTCCAGGAATGGGACAAAAAATATCTATGCCATTCGACGCGCTCAATAGAAGAGGTTGAAATATCACGGAATACCTGGTAATCTACTCAAAATGAAAGCCGACCTTTATGAAGCTAATGAATGATGTGTGCGCACAGAAAATGGGAACATGCATTTTTTCAAGATAATGTCGGGCGTCAAACAAGTATGTATCCTATTCCCGTGCCTATTTGTTATTGTAATGGATAAAATTCTGCGGCAGTCTTTAGGATAAGAAGAAAAAATTAGCAGCCAACAGATCTGTGATCTGGACACCGCTGCTCGAAGATGCGAAAAAGTGACTGTGGCCGCCATTTGACGCCATGGATAAAAAGGCCAAAACAGTGGGGCTTACAGTGAATGTAAGTAAGACAAAGAATACAGATAAATCTGACTCTCCCACTCGTACTATAATGTAAAGATATAGCAATTGACCGGTCAATGAGTTTAAGTATACTCTGGAGTCGGATTAAATATAATGGTTAAAGAGCCAACAAATTAATAGGATGACTTGGCAAATGACATCAGCTATTTGTAAGTTGAGACCAGTCTGGTACAGCAGATAATAATCTATGCCCTTAATGCTTTTCCTCATGAATACCAAAGTGGTTTGCTTTCTCCTCTATGCAAGTGAATGCTGGAAACTAACCTACAAAATAGAGAAACATATTCAAGCGTTTGAAAACATGTGCCTTAAAAGGATCCTGAATATATTATGGCAGCAAAAGGTCATCAACCATGCAGAGGGAAGGGGGCTGTAGCCAAGCTCCTGTTCAAGTAATATCAGTCCTTTTTCAGTTGTACTTGAATCTTCAATTTAATTTTTACTCATTTTAAGATTTATTTATTTATTATACAAAGGGTTTAATAAAAACCCTTTGTGACAAGAAAGAAAAAGTATTAAAAGTTTTCCAACCAATCAAAGACGAGTATCTGAAAACACCAGCATTGCAAGAACTCATAGGGGTAACATCTAAGAGAGGTGATGACGGATTGCATCTTTCTTATAATATTTTTCAATACTTACCGAAGTTATGAAAGTATCACACTATTGGTGAAGAACTTATTTTAACAGCTTAAAGCGAGGGAATACGCACCGCATTGCACAAACCATTTATCGATGTTATAAAAAGAATTCCACGGGGTAATAATAGTAAACAATACAAAGAAGAATACACGAAATGGCTCTGAGTGTAGAAAATCCTTTATGTGACTACTTGAAACCATCTGAATTTTCTGTGTAGTCTGCCGAGTCAACATTACCAGAAAATTAAGCTTTACTTTTAGGTTATATAAGATTCGTAAAGAGGAATAACATTCCCAGGGATTACTATTCGCTAAATGTTTAGAAACTGTTACGAAAATTTAAAGCCTATTTCCTCAATTAAAAAGAATTTTGATGTAAAAGTAACGTGAAGTGTTACGACAACCATTGTCTCGGCTTTGCCAAATAAAGTGTTGCGTGAGCAACACTTTGGTTTTAATTTCTTTGCTATCAGTTAAACGCTAAAGTTGTCAGCCTATCGAAGCTTTTAAAACGTTATGTTCAAAGAAGAACGCGATCAATAATCACATGATCAAAGGCTATTCCTCAGCGTTGAAAAAAAAAAACAACAATAACAAAAGAATATCGAAAGAAGGGACTAAATTGACTTTGCAGCCAGTTGAACTTTATCCTTTTCAATCGTAGACATCGTGACGGATCAAGACTAGGAACAATATCTTATATAATCTAGTTGGTATTATAAAGCTATCCGTAACTTTTCAGGATCAAAATACCATAGATGACACTCCATTAATTATTACGAAACTGCCTCGTTGTTTTACGTTATCGTTTCTACCCGTTGCGTAAACACTTAATTCTAGGTTACAGTGAGTATGGGTAGGCTACACAAACTAGCAAAAGTTACAAACCCCTCTTCACTAAAGATGATTGTAGCATAACAGACGATTATTACTTACAATTCCACTACATGTCTTACCACTGGAACCAACTCGGTCTTATCATCAAATACACTGGAAACAAATAATAGGTACACCAAATAGCAAAATTTGCAAACCCCTCACTGACGAAGATGATTATGAGCTAACAAGTGACCTTTCCTTACAAGTCCCCTACATGTCTCACAATTAGTATCGGCTTATTTTTGGAAACAAATAATAGGTACACCAAATAGCAAAATTTGCAAACCCCTCACTGACGAAGATGATTATGAGCTAACAAGTGACCTTTCCTTACAAGTCCCCTACATGTCTCACAATTGGTATCGGCTTATTTTTGGTTTCAGTGTGTACCCTACTACTGAAGTTGTCAACCCCTTGAAAGATCCAAACTAGTATATCTCATGAAGGAATTTTTGTATCAAAAATGGATGACATATACTTTGATCAGCTCATCAAGAGCTATCGATTGCCGTCGAAATAAAAAATTCTATCCGTCTTAGTTCAAAAGTTTGTTTTTTTGCCGTAGGCCAACTTTCTAACGTCACCACTTAGAAAGAAGCAAAGGATAAGCTCCAATTTTTTTTAGCAATGACAGAACTTTTAAAGTTTAAGAGGTACATCTGATAAAATTTCTCTACCTCAATCCCAAGTCCGAAAAAACAAATGATAAACCCAGCCAAAATCACGGCAGCACTTTCGGACCCGTGGGAAAATGCCGCTGTTTTGCTTCTGTAAATATTTGTATTTATCACTCAAAGAAGATATATTGGCTGTGGGGCCGGGTAACTGCCACATATATTTAACACTTAGAGATTTTAGTCCATCTTCAATTTGAAAGTGGTGCCTGCCTGCTTGCCTGCTAGAACGGAGCTTTCCACTCGAAAGCAGGAACATGGCTCGATGAAATGAAAGCTTGGCTGCACAACTTCAGATACTCCTCTCTGACATAGGCTACATAACTCCACTTCACTTTGCACACCATAGGCTCTGGCTCCTGGACAAGCAAAAACCATTCTTTTTGGCCCCAGGCAAGAGTTCTGCGGAGCTTTCCAAAATCTAATGCCATATTCATCAATCCGGCCTGAGGTCCACACATTCCGTAAAAACCGCACAGGTTAGACCCTTACCAGTTTTCAGGAATAAGCCGGCATCGACGGCATAGGAAAAAAAACGGGACAAAACCAAAGTGTTGCTGTCGCAACACAATACCCTTGACTAATATCATCTCCATCGCTACTGATGGGGCTCAATCAATGATTTACTTAAAAGAAGTTGCACTGAATTTATTATCGGTAAATTGTATCATTCACCAGTATCATTTGATCACAACAAACCTTAGGCCCAGTGCCCACAGGGTGACTGTGTCGACAACGGGTGGAAACTAGTCTTATTTGAAACCGGTTTACGACCAGTTGACAACCAAAATGAAACGTGTCTCCGCCCATCGACGGGAGTGGTTGTGGATCGGTTGTGTTATTTATTACTATGAGTAATGCAGGATTCGTAGGGTTCATGGGGCGCATTGGGTTCATCTCTACTTGGAAAAGAATGTAAAGTCTCGTGTTATTAGCAGTGAAAGAACTTTCATACTTACTGTTTAACTAACATGTTTACTTCAGCCCCCACCATTTGCCAATATTTCTCTATCACATCTTTCCTTGAGTACGCTAAAAGCTTATAGTTGTACATCTGTTCATGCTTCTCCACTTCTCCTACGAATTTCTGTTTTAATTTCTAGTCTGAAATATCGAGAGCCAAAATAATTGGACAATAACTACGCGGTAGCTCCTGAAAATGTGTGGGACAACACTGTGCAACGTAACAGTGACCACGGATGGAGACTCATACGGAACCAGTTCTAGACTGATTGGAAACCAGTTTCATATAGATTGCCTCGTGGGTGGTCCCCTACTCTTCTTCAAGGCCATGGTCATAAGAAAATTTGAGTGCACAATCGGTAAGGAATTCTAGTCTCAAATCTAGTCTCATGAAGCAATTCTAGTCTCATAGATCACTACCATATGTCATTTTTTATCTTATCTGTTGATAAAATCAAAAAGGAGATTAAACGAGATTATTTACTTAGCTTTATTTTGAAAATGAAGATGACTAATAGTTCACTACTTCACACAGAAGAACGTTGGTTATCTAAAATAGCAGGTTTGGGTCGCTTCTACTCACTATTTGATTCAATGTTGGATACCTTGGAGGAGAACGATTTGCGGCTTCTGTATCTGCAGTTTGCCGTTTTGTTGCTAAAATTTTGCAACATAAATAAAGTTTGGGAAAAGGAAAATGCTCTCAGATTTTAAATCTTTGAAAAATGCAAAGTAAAGATAAAGATTTGTGTGCTTATTGTCACAACTCACTATTCAAACCCTTCCCGATGATTTGAAGACATTCTTCAACTTGGGATTTCCAACTGGATATTGAACCCTTTTGCAAGTACTCTAACTCAGAGATCCATTGCATATGATAAATACTAATGCAGGGGAAACTTATTGAATTGTCCAGAAAATGAAGAGTTGAAACTCAGAACCCTTGTCCACAATTTGAGGAGTTGAAATCCTTTTGCAAGTACTCAAACTCAGAACTCAAAATACATATGAATAAATACTAACACAAGAGGAACTTCCTGAATTGTCCACAAACGAGGAGTTGAAGCTCAGAACCCTTGTCAACAATTTGAGGACTTGAAAGAACTTTCCATGTACTCAAACTCAGAACTCTAATGCATATGAATAAATACTAATGCAGGAGAAACTTATTGAATTATCCGCAATTGAGGAGGTGAAACTCAGAATCCTTATCCAGAATTTGAGGAATTGAAAAACTTTTGCAAGTAATTAAACCCCAAACTCAAATGCAGATAAATAAATACTAAAGTAGGAGAAACTTATTGAATTATCCGCAGATGAGGAGTTGAAACCATTGTTTAAACACGAATACATCAATTTCCGGTTACAAAAACAGGTCCCGATTTTATATCCAGCATAATGGGTAATTTCACAAAGCCTATTGATTGTTTTTTCGCCTTACTGTCGAAAAGAACGTGGGTTCGGTGCTGTTACTTTTGAGCCTAAAAAGGCGACCAGACGTTAGCACAGATTGATATTTACGGTTGTTTCTCACAAACTTTGAGCCAGAAATAAATACGCTTATAACATCCCATCAGGTTCATTCAAGTCATTGTTCTGTTTTTGCATTTAAAACAAAAGTTATCATTTCAATGTAGACTTCTTCGAAAAAATTATTCATTTATATTTTATTTTTCGTAGCTATTTACCATTCAAGACATCAGAGTTAATATTTTTTTTCATTAAGTATATACGTAGTTCTTAGAAAAACTCAAGCACACTAATCTATAAAAACATATTTTTCAATAGAATGCAAATGGCGCAATAGGCTTGAAAACTTTCATGTTTAGAGAAGGGAGAAGGGGGCAGTTACAAACTCCTGCTTGCAATATTTTGTTTGTTTTAAGTTTGACTTTAATTTTTAACGATCACTTTTGACTCTTAAAAAGGCACAAAACCTTCCGTTTTTTAAACTCTAGGTCTCGGATAGAACATATTAAGATTAAATACTATTCAATAAAAACATATTAGGTTAAAACATTTGACCTTCATGTAATTAATCCTCGTCGTATTAAGTTTTGCTGAATTTTGTATATTTTATATTTAACATTTTGTTTGTAATCTTCAAAAATTTTCATTATTTCAACCACCTCTTGCCTAAGAATGTACTTACCATCCCCCTCTTCTGTTGCTACTATTATGGTTCTCCCCACCCGGAAAATTGGAAATTTCTCTACGGACGCTCATGAGGAGACGACAATTTTGAAGTTCATTTTTAGTCTAGTGACAAAAATATAATAGGGAATCTTACCCTTAAAATATAGACATTATTACGTTCTAAACAGTCATTTTGGAATTATCTCATATAATCTTAGATAATTTAATCTCAAGGGAACATCTTTTCAGGGGGATTTTATTTTCGACGCATTGTTATCCAAAAAATAATCTTTAGCGCAAGGGCCAAGAAAGGCTAGGGAGCTAACTTCCTTTATTTTTATATTGCAAAAGTGCGATATTAAAAACAAATGATAATAAACTATAAATTTACGAATTGCTTGAAGTGAACAAATATATTTCTCTACTCCCCCCACTGCTATTCAGGTGGCTGCTTTCCTAGAAAATTTTCTATGGTCCATAGGAAAGAAGAGAGCAGAATTTTTAAACAAGTCAAATAAATAAATTTGATATTTCTTAGAAGTTTTCCAGACATAGTGGATAGGATTTGAGGACCCTAATTCACAAAAAAAACCCTAACCCCTAGATTGCAGGGAGGAGTTTTAAAAATATTGCGATTTCCAGGATGTCTCATCATACCCCCTGCGTCTTTTATGTGCTTACCTCCTATCTCTGGGTGCGCTCTTGTCAATTGCCTTCTAGACAGAAAACTAAGCATCTTTTGTCGTTTTCAATTTGAACTTATTCATATTCAACGTATGAAGCTCCTGACAGTCAGGTGCCTCTAATGTCAATATATGTATTTTGAATATTTAATGAATTCAACTGTCAAGAAATACACCCATATATCTATTAAAAACAAAATTGATTCAGCTTTCTTCCGACATTGTATCTCAAATTCACATTTGAGACACCTATGATATGCAAACTATGATCTTGACACAGGTAATATTTTAACATCAAATGATTGAAGATCCATTCATGTCATTTTTAAAGGACTGAGATCGGGGGGGGGGAGCAAAATTCGAATATGTGCAATTTACTCAAAGTACAAACAAAAGATTCCAACCCCAAGCTTAACATGTTATGGAATGAGTTTAAGACAGTTACGGGGTCCTTTCTGATTTGACTTTCTTCTCCCTCTAGAAAAACTGATAAAAATATAAACAGTTTTCAGCTGTTTCACAGTAAAACCAAAGTTTGAAATGACGGAAAACCGGTTAAGCCTCCTCGGAATTGAATTAGCTTAGCTCACTTTATCAAAGTCCTAAGTAGGACACTGAATACATGTACCTGGATTAAAACAAAATCAACTGAAGTTTATTAAAATAAATACTTGTTTATAGAAATAATCAACTTACACAGATTTTCCTGTCCCATTTTTGAATTTTTGACTATCTTTGCTTTTTTTAATTATTTTCATCCAGGAAGACATAGCGTGTTGTTAGTTTTCAAGTTAGTTGTGGGAGCACAAGAGTAGGTCGACTAAGGTTTCTAGTTTACTGACAAGGATTTTAAATATAGCGGATGGCTTCCCATCCCTCTGAAAAGTGTGTTAATTCATGCATGACGCAATCCTTCAAGGGTTGTAGTCCTTTCTCTGAATCTGTCAGTAGGTAAAATTTGGGACTTCCGGACTATTTTTTTTTTTTCATCTTCGCTAACAAAGAAGAAAAAAGTTTTAACTAACAATATGACTACACCCTGAATTCTCTTTCGTAAATTGGGGCTGAAGCAATACTTTCACTTAGAGACAACGCATGAGCCTTAAATATATCTAGTTGATCCATTTGATTTACAGGGGAAAGGAGATCCTGATATCAGGCACGTACACGGCATTTCTTTGGAAGTGAAGGAGCAAATTTTCAAACCAGCATATAACGGGCAATTCTTTGGAAAATATGAACTAAATCGTAATTGCTTGGAAGGCTGGCTGCCCCAAGGATTCAACCTCAAAAAATGTTTGTATGGATAACGAATAAATAGATAGATAGATGGATAATTGTATTCTGATGCCAAATATACGGCCATAAACACAGTAAATAACTTAAATTAAAGAGAGAGAGAGAGAAGTTTATTATTAAATATAAGACAATACAAAATACAATTCAAAATTGAATTACAATACACTCATTCCCCCTCGAAAGGCTCCATGGCTAGGGATACAAGGGGGATAAAAGGCACAAATAACAAAAACTTTGATCAGTGATCATCATAAAACACTTAAATAAAACATTACGTTAGCCATATAATAGTACCTAATACTTGAAAATACGGTTACGTATAGCCAACCAGAAAAAAAGAAGAAAAAATGGTACAAATATAATCAGCTTACATCATCCATCATAAAAAGAGAAAAAACATGCAACACTTAAATGAAACACTATTTTTACTTAATACTAGGATTTTTTAGTTCAAAAAATTCTCAGATGCTTTGCTGCTCTACAAATAAACTGAGGAGAGGTACTATTTAAGACATCTGAGAGTATCAAGTCATTTTGCCCAAATATCTCTTCCTTCTGGCACCGGCTCAAGCAATGCACCAAATAATCCTTTTTAACTCTGCAAAGCGTGCAAGTATATATGTCTTCATTGGAACATATTTCTATTTAATATCTTTTAAATCTTGGGCTAATTGGAAAAGAAATAGACCCAAGCTGTATCCACAAAGTCAAATATCTAGATGGTAAACTCAGCTTAAGGTAGAACTCATGTCCATAAACTACCTTAACATCTTTATAAAACTTTAATGTTTCGGATTTTTTTTATCCCCTCTCCATTTTTGGATAATTCAATTCTCTAGTACTATCTTAATTTCACTCTCCCTGTTTGGATTTATATCCATTAGCCCTCTGTATTCATTCCAAACAAAAGAAAACTGTTTTATCTAAAATGTCTCTTATTTTTAGTGGCCATGATCTGCAAAAGTAAATCGTCATAAGCTGTCTTAAGCAACCTGTCACTCGGTAACTGAATGACTTTCACCCACAATTGTGTCATTTGGACTAGTCTATAATATTTATGGCACCTGGTATTAACCAAGTGACATATAGCAATCGCAAATTCTCTCGGTCTGTCTGTCGGTCTGTCGGTCCCGGTTTTGCTTCTTTAGGCACTTCCAGGTAAGCTAGGACGATGAAATTTGGCAGACGTATCAGGGACTACACCAGATTGAATCAGAGATGGTCTTTTTCCGGATTTGACTATCTGGGGAAGTAGGGGGCTGGTTAATTCGAAAAAAATAGAAAAAATGAAGTATTTTTAACTTATGAACGGTTGATCAGATCTTAATGAAATTGGTGTTTCGAAGTATATCGTGTCTCAGAGCTATTATTTTAAATCCTGACCGAGTCTGGTGAAATCGGGGGGGGGGAACCTAAAATCTTGGAAGACACTTAGAGTGAAGGGATCGGGATGAAACTTGGTGGGAAAAATAATCACAAGTCCTAGATACATGATTGACCTAACTGGAACGGATCCGCTCTCTTTGGGGTAGTTGGGGGGGGGTGTCAATTCTGAAAAATTAGAAAAACAAGGTATTTTTAACTTACGAACGGGTGATCAGATCTCAATGAAATTTGATATATAGAAGAATATCGTGTCTCAAAGCTCTTATGTTAAATCCCGACAGGATCCAGTGACATTGGCGGGAGTTTGGGGCGACCTAAAATCATGGGAAACGCTTAGATTGGAGGGATCGGGATGAAACTTGGTGGGAAAAATAAAAAGAAGTCTTAGGTACGTGATTGAAATAATTGGAACGGATCCGTTCTATTGGGGGGGGGGTATTCTGAAAAATTAGAAAAAACGACGTATTTTTAACTTACGAAGGAGTGATCGGATCTTCATGAAACTTCATATTTAAAAGGACCTCGTAACTCAGATCTCTTATTTTAAATCTCAATTGGATCCAGCGTCATTGGAGAGGGGGACTGGAAATATTAGAAAATACTTAAAGAGGAGAGGTCAGGATGAAACTGGACGAGAAGAATAAAAACCTGTCTAAGATACGTGACTGACATAACCGGATCGGATCTGCTCTCTTTGGTGGAGTTGGGGCCGGGGGTAATAGGAAAAATGAGGTATTTGTAACTTACGAACGGGTCACCAGATGTTAATGAAATTTGATATTTAGAAGGATCTTATGCTTTAAAGCTCGAATTTTAAATTCCGACCAGATCCTGTGACATTGGGGGAGTTGGAGGGGGAAAACAGAATTCTTGGAAAACGTGAAAATGGGGGTATTGTTATCTTACGAATAGGTGATCGGATCTTAATGAAACTTGATATATAGAAGGATCGTATGTCTCAAATGCTCCATTTTCGACTCGAATTGGATCCAGGGATATAGGGGGTTGGAGGAGGGAAACAGAAATCTTAGAAAACGCTTAGAGTGAAGAGATCGGGATAAAACTTGATGGGAAGAATAAGCACAATTTCTAGATACGTGATTGACATAATTGGAACGGATCCGTTCTCTTTGGAGGAGTTGGGGGTGTTAATTTGGAAAAATTAGAAAAGTTGAGGTATTTTTAACTTAAGAACGGGTGACCGGATCTTAATGAAATTTTATAATTAGAAGGAATTCATGTCTCAGAGCTCTTATTTCAAATCCCGTCCAGATCTGTTGACATTGGGGGAGTTGGAGGGGGAAATGTTGCAAAACGCTTGGAGTGGAGGAATCGGGATGAAGCTTGGTGGATAGAATAAGCATATGTCCTTGATACGTGATTGACGTAACCGCACTGGATTTGCTCTCTTTGGGAAAGTTGGGGGAGGGGCTCAGTGATTTGACGAGTTTGGTACTTCAGCACGTGCTAGGACGATGAAAGTAGGCGTGTCAGGGAGCTGCACAAATTGACTTGATAAAGTCGTTTTCCCAAATTCGACCAACTGGGGGGGGGGGGCTAAAGGGAGAGGAAAAATTAGAAAAAATGAGGTATTTATAACTTACGAGTGGGTGATCGGATCTTAATGAATTTTGATATTTAGAAGGACATCGTGACTCAGAGCTCTTATTTTAAATCATGACCGGCATTAAGCCTCTGATTTTCCTTTTAAATCAATCTATTGATTCTTAGAATTTTTCCCGTTACATTATTCTTCCATATTATTCCACCTTCCATTACTATTGGGAAATTATGTACATAGTGAAAATGACACAGTTAATTGTAACAGGAAACTCATGATTCTTAATGTTAGCCAACTTAATGATTATCATATTTTTGTATTTTAGAGTGTTTATGGTCTGTCCCCTAAAATTTTTTGTCAAATGTTTCAAAAGAATTCTTCATACCAAAGTTATGAGACTAGACACATGGATGATTTGGTTTATGAGTGTCGCAGCTCTCAGAGAGCAAATTTCAGTCCCAGGTTTGTTGGACCAGTAGCATGGAATTCTTTACCAATGAATATAGGGCTATCGGAAAATGTTAGCCAGTTTAAGAGTAGACTGAAGAACCACCTTCTGGGAAGGAATTAAGTAAATAATTTAAATGGGACGGCCTATGGTCTTGTTTTTTAAGTAGGATTTTCTTTTTCTCTATTTTTCTTCTTTATTTTCCTTTTGTTTTCTTTTTCCCACTTTCTTATCTGTTTCCATTTCATTTTTGTTTTGTTTCGTTAATGTTGTCGGTATTGTTGTCCATTGAATGTTTATCAGCCACTACTAATTTGAACCTATGAATAATTCCTGAAGTGGCCTATGTGGTTCTTTTGTATATTAATGATCTGTATAATAAAAGTGTCTCTCTCTCTCTGCTTCTTTCTCTCTCTATATCCACAACTTGTATCGCTCCACTCCGAACCAAAATTTACTTTAACATTTATCATTCCTCTTGTTAAATATAACCACTTTTGAATTGTGAAGATTTACCTGAAGCACTTCATCTTTAGATAATCTTCTGCAAAATCTAGTAGCTTCTGTTTATCATGTGCCAAACTCGTCACTAAAGCAGGGTCATCCGCAAACAACAGAACTGAGAGAAGTTTTTATTACCTAATATCACTGTTGCTAAAAAAAAATGTAATCTCATTTTTTGCTAAAGACTCATCAATGTCATTAATAAAAAGACCAGAAAGTCAAGGTGGCAAGACGCTTCCCTGCTATACTCTTTTCTTAAACTTAAAGGCCTCGAAAGTCCCGACTCACGGACTCTTACTATTGCACTAGTTTCAAAATACATATTTACACCAAACGAATGAAACAAATAGGCCACCCCACATTCAGTGGCGTAATTTTGTAAGAATCCTGAGGAGGGGGCAAAGTTGGAGCCAATTTTTTCAAATCAAGTGCAAAGACAATGAAAACTGAAAAATGATCCATATATTACCATGAAGGCAAAGATATACTAAAGAAAACGGACCTGTTTATCTAGATACTTATGACCAGATTATCTTAGTTTTGACAAGATTTTTTGCAGAAGGTAAATCTCAGTACGACGGGGGTCAAATTGAGGTCAATGGGAGGGAGGAACTTGGGTCTGGTGGAGCCAGTTCCCCTCCCCTTACCCCATAGAAAATTACGCCCCTGCTCACGTCATGGAGGCTTTTTTCAAGTAGAACTCCATTAACATTATCAAACTTCTTTTTTTAAGTCCAAAAATGAAAATATGTCACGATTTTCATTTACTTAAGGGGATGAACTCAAAAAGTATATACCCAAGAGTAGAGAAATTATATAGAAACCTCATAAAAAAAGTGTTTTCTTTAGTTTCGCAGTACCAGGTACCAGGTATCTGTTTCTTTAGGTTAAAGGCATATGGTCAAAGCAGGGAAAACTGTTGTTGTATTTGAAAAATAAAGAAATTATTGGATGAAACTAAAAATTAAGGGATTTTACGAGGGATCAAAATTATTCGCCCGGTCTTAAGCACATTCCTACGACGCATATACCGCGGATACATTTCTGCCCGAAGAGTCACTAAATCTTGCACTTTGAGGCTAAATGGGAATTTGAACAAAATTCAATGCTAAAGCCGTATCCAGGATTTTGTTTGGGAGGGGGGTATTTTATTGGAGGGGACAAAAACTTTATAACATCATTGAAATTAATTTATATTTAATTTTGTTACTTTCTTACGATTCAAACACAAAACTTAAGGGGGGGAGTCAGACCCAGTTCTCCTGGATTTGGCCTTCTTCAATGTATATGAGCATTCAGAGATAAATGTGCGTATTTTAAATGTATTGTTTGTATGCAGAAGCAGTATCATTATAAAAGAAAATTTTCCCATATAGAGAGAAAAGAACCTAGTAGAGACCGAAAAGTTTCCCATAGTAACCAAACTTTAAGAAAGCTTAAAAGTAACTATCTAGTAAAAAACAATTACGATTTGCAGCTAATTCAGGAATGTTAACTATTATTCCTTAACCTTAATACTAATAGCAATTCATTTTGGAGAAACTTACAACCCCCCACTTTAAACAACAAAGAAAATAACGTTTTTTGTATTGGTAGCCTTTCTTGTCCTCTATTACTTTTTGTTGCTAGCTGGCCACAGAAACATCATAGAGGGATGTTACAAACCTAATTTTTATATCTACTTGGTTTTTGTAAACTCAATTCATAATATCATCATAAAGCGCCATATTGAACCCTAAAAATGCAATTTGTGTATGATTTCTGGAGTGAAATGGGTGGTCAGGACGCTGGAACACCACAAAGAGCCGTTTAAGAGGTCATTCGATAGCGACTTTTTTTTATAAAATCATAATTTTATAAGTTCAAATTAATCAGGCTATCAGGAAAGTTCCATGTGGAGCCCCCTCCCTAGAATTGCACTTTGCGTGCCACTTCCATTATAGAAATAGAGAGAAAAATTAAAAGGATACCAAATATTCTTCACGGTTTAGAACCAAATTCTGAGGTTTACAATCACCCTCTTTAATATATTCCCTTCCCAGCCCCTTAATATTATTCAGAATCCTTCAACTGGCTTTTAGAACTTGGAGGTCAATGCAACACGATAGAGGGTTGTTTAAGGGATTATTGAAAAAACTAATTTACATCTTAAAGGGCCAAATGAGACCAACAAAGTGGATTTTTCTTCGCTTTTTATTTAATGAAAATAACAAAAAAAAAATCCTTTTCCAATGAGAAAACTTAGAAAAAGGTCGATTTGAAAATATATCTTAGGGCAAAACTAGAACGAATGAGTGCCCCATCCCTCAATAGCCGCCAATAAAACTAACACGCAGGCAACATTGTGGAGAGATGTTTAAGGTTCAATTGTGATAGTGCCCATGGGGTAGTACCTTCACAACTTCATTATGTACATAGACTTTGTCTGATATGGCTGACATTTTGTTTCTTCTACTCTAATTTTGTGGTTTTTAAACTTTAAAGAACAAGTCTCACCATGACTTTAGCTCTTGGGACTAAACTACTTTCCATACAGTTTCTATAAACGCTCATATCAAAATTATTTTTAAAATAGTGTGAATCCCCTTGCAGACTTGTTTGATTTCCTCATTGTGTAATAAAATATCAAAGCACAATTAAATATCAATACAACATAAAAAAAGCTTCATCACAGCTAAAATATGAGAACGCTTGCTTTGAATTGTACCTGTACCCATTATATCATTTACAGGGTTGTTCGTGATTCAAGTACTCTAATAACTCTTCATAAACAAAAATATCCTGGTGTTCCAAAATTTTTACTTTCAGCATGTGGTTAGGCAACAAATAAACTCTATGAGCACAGTCTATTGGATCTCAATAAGAAATCACCCGAGGATGTCCGTGTAGTCACTTATATTTTTGACAATAAAATTACCATATACCTTCCAATGACCAGTAATAAATTATTTGCCATCATGACACTGAAGAAATTACACAAAAATAGACATTTATTGTCCGTTCTAAGCAGTTCAAAACCATCACTCAGGAAAGCTATACTCATGCTTGTTATTGACAAAAGATTCACTATCTCATATCTGAAATTTGTTAACGAGGGTAATGTTCATTTGTCAGGAGTAGTTAAGCAATAGACAAAGCAAGATCGTTCCAATGTAACTGCCCTGGCTTGCAAAAAGAAAGGAAAATATTTGAAAAGAAACCGTCTTCTCCAAGCGGGTGGTAGCTTTTTAACACATTTACTATCATTAATTGCAGCAATTTTTACACTTTTACTACCATTAATTGAAGGACTTGTAAACAGTTTTCTCTAGAAAAATGACTAAACTCTACAAATTGGCACCAATAGAATAATCCTTTCACCAATGGAATACTATGAGGACAATCTGCGTAAATTCATTAATGATGAGAAAGTTGCCGGTGATAAAAGACTACTTTTGCTTCAAGATACACCTCAAAAAATGGACAAACATAAATTCTATCACGTGAGAACAATAAATGTAAGTGTAATTGATAAGAAAAACGTCTATTCAGGATTCTGGAACAACATCAACACAATCAAAGGAACAAGATCCAACATTTTCAAGTATTGGCAACCTACTGCCACACTCATATCGTGAACAGAGTAAAAGAGTCTTAACAAATTTCATGAAAAGTGAACACATTCAAGTTTAGAGCAATTCAGGGAAAAATTCATAATTTACTTGATTTAATAAATAATGTTGTTACAAATTGTAAAGGATTTTTATCATTTTAAAATCTACTTTTTACAAACATACAACTTATGAAATACATTAAACTTTCCGAAAAGTCTTTTTACCAATAACCAAATTCTAAAGAAATTAAAAGAACTTAGCAGTCTAACATTCAGAGGAGAAGAAGATTTTAAATCAATTTTGGAAATACTAGCACACCTACCGCTAATACTAGTAGAAGTAGAAGAAACAATGATTTGATGACACCAATGATGTCGGCAACACAAAAGCGAAGATGCATTAATATCAACTCATCATCATTATCACCACCCACTAGCATACAAAAGGATTGTAGACAGTACACTACGTTTTTGCGTTCAAAATAGTTGCAGTTTTCAAACATGTTTATAAAAATATTGGTGAAGTGGGGAGTCTAAGTTCCCCCCACCACACTTTATAAAGTCACCGGACTTCAAAAACGTTAGTGAGAGTATCTAATAATTGAACCAAGTTAAACTTTACGTTAAAATTCTAGGGTTCTTGGTAATCATCATCGAGAAACAAAAGCCTTTTCCCACTGCATATAATGCAAGTAGATCGTTAAACTCTACATGAGATTCAAAGGCGTCAAAATACACTGAACAAATATATTCTACTTGCAATCGGTGTTTTTAGTCGCTATACACATGCTACTCCTTTGCGGACAAAGAGTGGTGTTGAAGTTACTAAAGGCATAGAAAGTATTCTTGAGCAGGATTGTTATAGAAAAATTCATACGGATCGAGGTAGTGATTTTGTTAATCCACATGTAGATAAGGTATTGTTGAAATATCATAGACAGTACAATCAAAAATCATATTCATAGTCCTATAAAGGATAAATATGATATACTGAGAAAAGATCGTACACATGATATAAAAATTAAAAATTAGAACACGTGATTGGCCACTCGCTAGCGAGTATTGGATAGAAACAACGAATCGGGTGAATACGTCTTTGTCAAGTTACCATAAAAGGAATTCGGTACATTGAATGATTTGTGTCCTGCTGTCAATAGAAGAATCTCTTGTCGTAAAAATGGACGTTTCAATTCAACTATTCAATGATTAGCTCACCAATAGACAGAGAGAAAATTTTCTCAATGAAAATCTAAGAGATGTTCTTGGTTTTAAAAAGAATATAATCAATTCTAGAAGTGAGGGAAACACTAGTGACATGGATCGTGTCATTTTCAATGGACATCCACCTTGCTTCTCCTCCAACAGTTGTATATTCCTATACCCATAATTTGTTGAAACATCAAGAGTTGGCAATAGCAACATTCACCTCTTATATCTTCTTGAACGAAAAACCAGTCAAGATCTCATTCGTCATTGCAATATAAATCATCTTCATTGCATCCCTGTAAACACTTCCTAATTTGAACTATGTCAGTTAACATTAAAAACTGAATCAAGTGATCCTTTAAAAATAATATTACTCCTATTCAATCGAATTTGGACCATTTTAAATGGGATCCTCAAACATTTTAACCATTTCCCTCATAGCTTTTAATATCATAAAAGGTCCTGTGAAATAAGAATTTGATTCACGTTTTACTTATACTACTATATTTTATATATAAAAAAAAGTTAAAGCATACAGCATTAGACTTTACAGTTCCTACCGGCGGTGCTGATCTCCGTTTCTTGGCCCTTCAGCCAGGAATTGCAATGGGGGGTTGGGGGCTATTTTTATCATCTTTATTTTGTCTTTAAATAGCCATTACACTCATACCTTTGTCTAATTTTTTTATGCTTTTTTTCAAAATCAGGTGCTGTAGAATCAAATTGTTTTGGGGCAACGATATCAACCAGTTCGCCGTTAAAATTAATAGTAACAACGAATTTATTTCCATATTTATTTTTTACCCATTTCATTGTTTTAATTTCATACTCAATTCTTAGATCCAAGTCTTCTTTTAATGGTTCGATTGTAGTTATTTTCAGTTTTCATTTTGCTTAAGAGTTTCTCCATTTATTAGACGAGGATTTTATTAAACAAATTTTCTGAATCAGAAATAATTTTTGTTTCTTTAATAATCTTGCTCTTTCTTCTCAGATATCTTTCACCATTGAATGATATCTGGGAAGAAAGCCAAAAACGCTTCAGAAATAAATTTCTGAGACTTGTTTAATTGACCTCTATTACAGAAGCCCTTTTCACAAGTACTCATTTAAAATGAATTTTCAGCTGTTGAAATCGAACATTTGAATAAAGACGCACAATTTGGTTAGATGGTGCGCATATCCTTAGTATTCATGGAAAAGATGGTTTTGTATTCTTAATGTTTTGGAGAATACAGTGTGGAAAGTAAGAAGAGTTTTATTTATGTGTTAAACTTTATAGGCTTGGAGCAGTATTTGACTTGTTTCACGTATTTTTCATATTTCAGAATTGCAAATAATTTAAAGATTAAAATTTAATTAATGATACATTAAATCTATATTTGTCTTCCTCTCTGAAAGTATAACGCAGTAAATATCGTATGGATTATCAGGTTTATCATCTAACAAAAGATTAGTTTGTACAAAAAAACTAAAAAGAAAATACTAAAAAACTAAAAAAGCTACGAAACTAAACAAATAAAAAAAGGTAAGAAACTAAAAACTAAAAAAGAAAAAAACTAAAAAAAATGTAAAAACTACAAAAAAAAACTAAAAACTAATAAAAAAAACTAAAAAACTAAAAACTGAAAAAGAAAAAAAAATAAAAAAAGGAAAAAACTGAAAAATAAAGGAGAAAAAGAAAACTAAAAACCGGGACACAGGGAATATAAATGACTACCGGGCCACTCAAAGAGAAATTACAGACTGGGACACTGGGACACAAATAACGACCAGGAGATATAAATGACGACCGGGAGACTCAAAGATAAATTACAGACCGGGACACTGGGACACAAATGACGACCGGGACGCTCAAAGAGAAATTACAGACTGGGACACTGGGACACAAATGACGACCTGGATACTGGGAATATAAATGACGACCGGGACACAGGGACACAACTAAAAGGGGGATGCCGGGGGCACAGGGGGATATATAAATGACGACGGGGACACAGGGAATGTTCGATTAGCAATCACCATCAACAAAGCTCAAGGGCAATCATTAGAATAATCAGGTATAAATCTGAATACGGATTGTTTTTCCCATAGACAATTTTATGTGGCATTTTCAAGAGTCGGTAAACCTGACAATCTATTTATATGCACAGACAATGGGACATCAAAGAATGTTGTATATTCGCAAGTTTTACGTAGTTAAAAACATATATATATATATATATATATATATATATATATATATATATATATATATATATATATATATATATATATATATATATATATATATACATATATATATATATATATATATATATATATATATATATATATATATATATATATATATATATATATATATATATATATATATATATATATATATATATATATATATATATATATCTTTCTATATTCACAGGTGGGACACAGGGACACAACTACAATGGCGCGTAACTAATATGGCGCGTAACGACTTACGTGTTACGTTAGTTACGTGTTACGTTAGGGTGGCGCGAAGCGCCACCCTAACAGCTAGTTGTTTTATAATATATCTTTTTAATAGACCGCTATTAGCTTTATAATTTTTTTTTTTAATTGTTGGATTTTCACCTGTTTTTACAGCAGCTCTAAAATTACATATGGAACCAATTTCTTGTGTAAATGAACCAATTGTTTGCGTTTTGTATTTATACAAAAACATATTTGTGGCTGCACCTCTTTAATAATCATCAGAAAATTCTAATAGATTTTAAACAGTTGTTGATATTTCACCATAATCAAAAATTTAATTGCTTTACCATTAATGATACATTCAGCATTTAAAAACAAATTTAAACCCATTATTTGTTAAAGTACCCACATCTCAAGCACTCATATTCGACCCATTATCTCATTTTTGCACGAAAATAGCTTTCGCCAGGATGGATAGAAGATTCTCAATCTTTGGTATAATGTTAAAATAAGATAATTCTGAAACATAAAAATGTGCTTCTATTGTCTCTGTAAATTCATATTTCGTTGTTAAATCAACAGGAATAGGCTTTTCAAATATTTGTCAATAAGGAGCTACAACTTCATTAACCTCGATTAATATAGAGAAGAAATTTACTAAACGATATTTTATTTAAAATTTTTAGCCTTTTGCCAGCAATCAACGTATTTAAGAGATCTCTCTATTACATTCTATTTAAATTGATGAATTCTTTCCCATATTCAATACCTCTGTTTTTTACTAGCTCTAGTGAAGGTTTAATAATATTAGCAAACACTGATAAAGCTCCATCTTTTATATTTTTCAGGGAAGTCTTGAATAGTTCCAAGTTAGTTATATTCTTAAAGAAACTACGAATACCACAACCGTATTGCTTTGGGTATAGCAACTGTTTTTTATTAATCAACATTTGTTAATTTAAAAAGACTATTAAACATTTTTTACACAATCAAGCCTAAGAGGACGAATGAATTGCAACTAATTTACAAACTATTAAACTTTTTTCAATTTTATAAACCTTCCTTCAAATCTAAAACATGACCAACAATTATCACCATTGTTTTCGATATGTCTACCTATTTGAATTGTAATGACATTTTCAAATAATTAATACACGCTTTTCGATTTATTAGGAGATATTGTCTTTCCTTATGAATATCTACGATTAAGCAACCTGGTTCAGTATTAGGTGCAAATGTCCCTATTACATCAGGTCCCATTAACGATTGAACTATCGACTAATGAATAATGGACTTAGATTTTATCCATATTTCTTGCAATATTCGGAACTTTTGCTTCTTTATTAAAAATATCTGATAATATAACATTATTCTCAAAACCTAAAATAATACTCAAATTGCAAATTAAATTTGAATTTGTAATTATTTTTCAATAATATAATGTATCTCATTGTTGTAGGAGTAGATGAAACAGTTATTGGGCAATTTTCTCTAGAAGCATTAAAATAATGACAGAAAAAAATTTGAAAACTCGTCATTATACATACGATTGGGAATCAGAAAATTCATCCATGGTTTATCTTTAGTTTTTCTTATACTCAAATGTATTGTTTTTAAATGTATCGCTAATATTTCGCCATGAATACCATAATGTTTAATGGGTCAGAGCGAATTTTTATAATCATAATAACAATCTAATCTAATCGGATTACTCGTATAAGATTGTCCAGTTTCATTTTTATTATATTCACTGATAATATAACCCATTTGAAAGAACACTTTTTTTTCAGAATAAAATTTCTTTTGATAAGAAAAAAATATTTTTAATTAGATTGAAGATAATTTTGATGAATTGTATTATATTCTTTTTTATTTAATATTTTATCTTTTAATAGGGAATCTAACGTAGTTAAAGCATCATGTCTGACTTAATCCGATGTATTTCCAGCCGCTCTACCACCTATTAGACAGTATGATCTTTCAATCATATCATTTGTATTTAAAAACAATTCAGCTCGTACTTGTGGTAATTCTATATCATTTTTGGTAGTTCTGATGGCTCAATACCTTGAAGATGCGTCGGTGATGGTAATGGTTCAATTCCTTCAAGTTTTGACGATTGCCAATTTGCGTTGCGATTGTGGATTTGCGTTGCGATGGAAGGATTGCGTTGAAACGTTTCTTAACTTTTGATCTAGTCTTACAAATCTCCATTACAAACTATCGTCATTTTCTTTTAATTTTTCAACAACTGGAGCATTTAACTCTTAAGCATATTCATGAAATCCTTCTTTTATTAACGCATTCTTTCTAACCTTTGGCTTAATATTTCCTTATTGTTAACTCTATTTGTTAACAACTTGTTCAATTCCTGAATATCAATTTATATTGATCAAATTATGTTTAAGAAAATTATTATCATACAATAGCTTTTGATAACACTTTTTCATAAAAAGACAAATAATTAACTCCCCGGTATCGGATAATTTTATGTAATCTTTGTGGGTTTATTGTTGGTTTACCTGTAGCAGTCCGTAACGTCCCCCTTGTGTAGTTTGAAAGAGAGCTTATTTAAAAAAAACTCTTTTTTCTTATCAGTTCTAACCAAATTACAAACATTAAACTTATGTTTCATTGTTTAAGGTTCTAAGTCTTGAAACAAATTTATATGCACCTTGTTTTTATTTTATTTTCTATTAGCTTCCATTGGTTTCATTTTGATTAATCTATATTATGGAATAGTGTAACTGGCAATGAATGACAGTATTACATCTATCCAACATTTAGTATTGTTGTAAGTAAAATGTACGCATAATATCTCTTTCATAGTTATACTAAATAATTCCACTATATAAGCTTTCAATTCACTTTCAGATGAAAACCAAAGAAACTCATGACTTTTTAAAAATACTTGGACTTTTTTCATAAGAAATTCTCTGCCTTCATCTGTTTTTAGCTTTTTAGGGCTTCTATTTCTGAATAAATCCGTAAAAGCAATAATAATTTCCGTGCTCATTTTATTATTTAAGGGGGTACACCAGATATATTTATTAAAACAATCAGTCACTGTAAGATTGTAATTTGAATTATTATTTTGCTTTTTATACTGTTGCATATCAACTAAATAGACTTTCCACTCTCCATCAGTGCCATGTATATATATAACCGTATCTTCTTTCATAGGTGTGATAAGAGGGATGGTGTAAAGATTTAATATTTTTTAATGCAATATTTATTTCATTTTATCTATTGAAACATTATAGGCATTTTCTTTTAATTTTCTATGTGAATCATCAATCTCCGAAAAATTGGAATAATATAATTCTAAAAACTTGTCTTCCGAAAGCTTATCTTCGATTTACTTGTACCCAGCCTTTTGCTCTACCCAGGGTTTCTTTAAAAACGCTTCCTTTTATAAAAACGATTTTCCTTTCAATAACATTGTGCAAAAACAGCTATAATCATAGTTACTTCATTTCTTTTTTAAACTGTTCGAGTCATTGAAGTAGTAGCAGTAACCTATTTAAATTTTATACAATAAATCATACTTTTTAAATTCATTTCCATTTATAAGAGACCGAAATTTTTAGATACATTTTCAAAATATTAAATGTCCCTAAAAAAACAACAACGGAATTCATCAGGCTTGACCATTTTGAAATCTGTAAAGTTTGTTTAATAAAATCATTGCCTAACAAATGGCTGCTATTGTAGAAGTGAATAAAAGTTTTTTTCAACGAAAATCAAAATTCGTCAAGATAAAAATAAAATATCGTTTTGCATAATTGAATTACGCGTAGTAGCAAAACTATTCGTCATAGAGGCTGTTGGTAGAAAAGATTAACTATTCAATAAAATAAATGACCAGCTTAATAATAAACATTACTACGAAATAATTTTATTGAGTTAGGATGTAATGCAAAACGTCGAAATGATAAGAAACCCTATAGATTTAATATGATTCCAAATATAAAAAGGGGTAAGAAAATTTACGATATCAATTTAATATTATGAGAAAAAAAATGTTATTCAACTGAAAAAAAAAAAACTTAAAATCAAAACAGATCCCAACTACTGGAAATTATAACGAAATGAAGAATGTAGTAAATGTTATTTCAATAAGCAAGTTTAGATTGAAAAGAACGTGACTGAAATTACACAACAGCTCATTTGAAATTTAAGTGGATGAGATATGGTAAAAAATCGAAATACTGACTTGTTAAATTTACTTATAAATGAGAAAAAACAAGAGACGTTCAAGATATCTCCGAATGTATTTTTAAAGAAGAATAAGAACACGATAATAGCCCAAGTATTCAACTGGTTTGAAAAAATTTCCTTAGAGTTAATATTTCAATAGATACAAATTTTGTAAGAAATAGCAGATTTTGGACCACTTTATGACTCTATGGTTCGAGATTTAAAACACAGAATGAATGATAGAGTATTTACAAAGTTCAATTTACAAAACGTGTAATATTATATTTTGAGAAGGATAACGAAAAATTTAAACCTATCCATTATCATAGCTATTCCTGGATTTTTAATAAAAATAGTGACATTGTACAAAGCCATCTAAATAGTAATCTCGGGAATATACAAACATTAGTCATAAATAATACACCCTGATCATTATAAAAAATAATAATAATAAATGCTTTCTTTGCTCAACACTCGCTGATGCTCATCCAACTAAAATTTTGTAGACAGACTATCAAACTTTCAAAAACATGAAAATGAATTCAACCTTCAAGGGATTACTAATTTTCCGGCTGATTTTCAAGATATTTATAAATTTGAAACAAATATAATATTAAAATTTTTTATCTGAAGTAAGTAACAATACAGTGGTTTGAACTCATATTCTCAAAACTAATATTAAGGGAAAACTTGCTACACATGTGATTAATTTGCTCTATTTTGATAATCATTTTGTTTTAATTAAAGATATAAGTAGATTGTTTGTATCTCAAATAACAAAAAATGGGCATAAAATTAGTCGAAGTACATTCTGCGGCAGACACTAATACAAAAGAAAAAATTGAACAAGATAATAAAAAAGAAAATTGTGAAGATCCTGACATCATTATGCCAAAACCAAGATCAAAATTGAATTTGAAAATATAGCTAAGCAAATGAAAGTTTCCTATTGCATAGTGGCTAATTTTGAATCATATTATGAAGAATTTAATCGAAAGAAAGGTAAAAAGACAATTAAAGTAGCAAAGAAAAATTCATTTGCTTATGAAATCCTAGTATTTTGTTCTTTTGATACAAAACAAAATGAATATTACGATTACTTCGATAAAGGTGCTAACGACCATTTTTTAACTACCATAACAAATGTTTGTAAAGAAATAGCCAATGAACATGAAAACAGACGTAGAAAACATGGTTATACACAAGAATAAGTAAAATAAAAATGGTAAAATACAACTAATAAAAGCTTTCATAATTGTGAATAGGTAATAGTATATAATAGTTACCATTTAGACCATGACCATGCGACTAGTCATATACGTGGTTTTACACGTGGTTTTAATGTGATAAAAACTTTAGAACTCCCAAGCATATCCCTATTGTAATGCATAATTTCTGAAAATACGACTTTCATTCATTTCTTAGAGAATTAGTGCCGGATAACGGTATTTTGATTCAGCCTAGAGTTTTATATCGTTTCACAAGACAATAACTGTTTATGAAACTTAATATGAAATGCGTTTCATACATTCACTCCATTTTATGGCTTCATCGTTACATAAGCTTTCTGAAAAATTAGCTAAATTTGAATTTAAAGTAAATTGCAATTGCTTAGAAATAATTTTAAGTATGCTTCTGATGTATTTCAAAATACTGAAGAATTCAAAGAAATAATAAAGAAAGGTGTTTATCCCTATGAATATATTGATAGCTAGGAAAATCTAAATTGTATAAAATTATCTTCAATAGACAAGTTTTATTATTGATTGACAAGGAAAAATATTTCTAAAGATGAATATATAAGAGCGAAATATATTCGGAAATTATTTAAATGTAAAACACCATTAGATTACACTAAATGATACCTAAAAGTGATGTTTTAGCCTCATCAGATGTTGCTAAATATTTTATGAAACGTATATTTAAACAATTATAAACTAGATCCATTGCATTTCTTCTCAACACCAAGACTAACATGGGAAGCATAGCTCAAACACTCTAAAAATGAAATTTCATTATTTTCTGACAAAGATGTGTCATTTATACAAAGAAAAATAAGAGGTGGTATATCTCAATATGTGAAAAGATATGTTAAAGCTAATAATAAATATATGAAAACCTTTGATAAGACAAAATCTTCAAATTATTTAATGTATTTAGATTCTAATAACTTATACGGTTGGGGAATATTTCAAAATTTACAGGAAGAAGATTTTAAATTTATTAATATTCCCGACCATTTAAAAGAAAACAAAACCTCAGACTGTAACCAACAGTTAAGATATTACTTTAAATCAGAAATAAATAAGGTTAATTTAGGGGCAATTTACGAAGTTAATTTAGAATATTCAGATGAGCTAACCAATTTATACAAAGATTTGCCACTAGCTCCTGAACATTTTGAGTGTGAATATAGGACAACTCTAAATAATAAATAAATTATGTAGTGCATTAATAGAATTTGAATTTTTACTTAAGGCATTGCTTACTATTGAAAAAAGTAGACACAATTCGAACATCTAATGAATTACCCTGTTTAAAAGAATATATCAATTGTAAAACTTTAAAGAATTTTAAAAGACGTATCATATGGAACTTCTTGGGAGGGTGTAAAGAGGGAGGCTTTAAATAGATTAGGTTGGAGGAATAGCTTGGTGCTGCAGTGAGTTATTAGTAGTAGTAGTAGTACTATGTATTTTTTAAGGAAACTTAAATGAATGAAATATTAAATTTTTTGGCTGCAAATCACACAATGTAAGGCTATTAAAGGCTAGTATTAAGGGCTAGTGGGGGCTAATACCCCTTACTCTCAAGCCCCCACCCTTATGATATACTCATTTCTTTTTAGTTTATAATTCAAACAAGGAGTAAGAGATACTTTCAGCAATGGATAAACTGATCTTCCTTCTAGTTTACATATCAGATAAGGAGTGCGGGGGGAACCACTGGAGAACCTTCACGTTCTCTAGTAGTAATACGCGCCCCTGTTACTGCTAATTTAACTCCAGTGTTTCATTAGAATTTATTTTCTTATAAATTCTATGTATTTTTAAATCTATGTATTTTTTAAGGAAACTTAAAGGAATGAAACATTGAATTTTTTTGGCTGCAAATCATACAATGTAAGGCTATTAAAGGCTAGTATTAAGAGCTAGTAAGGGCTAATACCCCTTACTCTCAAGCCCTCACCCTTATGAGATGCTAATTTGTTTTTAGTTTATAATTCAAACAAGGAGTAAGAGATACTTTCAGGGATGGGTAAATTGATCTTTCTTCTAGTTTACATATCAGATAAAGAAAGGGGAGATGTTCAGGCTCAAGATATTAAATGAATATCATTTCATCGAAATTCTCCTGCTAAAAAAAAAGGCTTTAAATAGTTACTAAATTACCAGCTGTAAGATGGATGGAACATGAAAGCAAATGAATTAATGAGCATTCTACAGGAGTATGATTGTAAGAGAAAAGTATATCTTGTAGGAAATGGAACTATTTTGTATTACAATGTCAATACTTTGTGATAATGTACATGACACTATTTCAATATGAAATATCTATTCACACTAATATATTATGATAGCTGTTGGTGTGGCGCTTCGCGCCACACCAATACCTAGCTGGTGGGGGCGCCCCCCAAGCCCCATCGTGCGTGTAAGTCGTTACGCGCACGCAATATTCTTCGCTTTCCCATTGTCTGTCCATATAAATAGATTGTCAGGTTTACCGACACTTGAACATGCAACATATAAATGTCCATGGGAAGAACAATCCGTATTCAGATCTATACCGCATTTTTCTAATGATTACCCTTCAGCTTTGTAGATGCTGATTGCTAATCGAACATTCCCTGTATCCCGGCCTTATTTATATATCCCCCCTGTGCCTCCCAGCGTCCCCGTTGTAGTTGTATCCCTGTGTCCCGGTCGTCATTTATATTCCCTGTGTCCCGGTCGTCATTTGTGTCTTGGTGTCCCAGTCTGTATTTTCTCTTTGAGTGTACCGGTCGTCATTTATATTCCCTGTGTCCCGGTGTCCCGGTCGTCATTTGTGTCCCGGTTTCCTGGTTTGTAATTTCTCTTTGAGTGTCCCGGTCGTCCTTTATATTCCCTGTGTCCCAGTCGTCATTAGTGTCCCGGTGTCCCGGTCTGTAGCGTCGTCTTATAATGACGTCATATACGAAGCCTTATATGCTTATAATGACGTCATATGCAAACCCACAAACAAACAAACATGCATACATACAACTTATTTATATATATATATAGTTATAATTTCTTTTTTAGTTTTTTCTTTTCTTACTTTTTTTCTTTTTTAGTTTTTCTTTTTTTTAGTTTCTTCTTTTTATTAATTTATTTTCTTTTTTAGTTTTTTCTTCTTTTTTTAGTTTTTTTTTCTATTTTAGTTTTTTCTTTTTTAGTTTTTTCTTTTCTTTTTTTTAGTTTTTCTTTTTTCTTTTCCATGAGTTTCAGCAATTCTTCCCAACTGAGCGTTTCGCTTATGAAGAATAATATCTCGAGGTAAAAACTGATCACCGACTATAACGATTGCCACTTCGTCGATAGTTGGAGCATTGTATCTATGCACATGTTGGCCGGTAGGCGTTTTGTCAGCGGAAATAACAATTATATGCGTATCAATAGGCATCAAATCGATTGCTGTTTTGAACAGACGCACTAAATTATTATTTTCGTGGAAAAGATGTTGCAATTGGGAAACGATGGTCCTTTCAACGTCGGGAGAAATTTCGCAACGTGGATTTCAGATTTTTATCACTGATGAAGTGCAGCTGTAAAAATTGCCTGAGAATGGTAGAAGGGACCCTGATCTATGATAAATTTGCCCTTTTACTTTGAAAGTAGGCATAAATTGATCTTAATTTTCGATTTGGGCACCAAAGGACGTCATTTGGAAACATGAGTTATATTTTCTGATGTTTGACAAAAAACGCTTAGATTCTGACGTAGTTCCAGTAAGGAAAGTCTTCAATGACTCTGGTGGTGCAGCCAGTTGAGGAAGTTTAACTTTTCCTGAGGCGCAACACATTCCCATTGTTTCACCATTAAAATTCAAGGCCTTGCAATATGGACAAATTTTAGACATAGTCCCGATTTGAACACATCTCCTCAAGCTATAATCATCGACTGGACTGTACCTGAATGCCAGGCGATAATTTTCAGGTTGCTCTTGTCATTCCTCGGCACGTTTTCTTTTGGTAATTTCTCTTTGAGACGCAAGCCTGTTTTCACGCTGTTGTTGTGATTCCTCGGCACGCTTTCTTTTCTTACTTTCTCCATTAGCCGCAAGCCTTTTGGCGTTAACTCTTTGAGCTGCTTCCTCGGCTTATCTGCCGTTGTAGGATTTATACTAAAATTTCTCTTTGAATCAACTCTTTGAGCAGCTTCCTCGGCACACTTTCTTTTGGTAATTTCTCTTTAAGATGCAAGCCTGTTTTCACGCTGTTGTTGTGATTCCTTGGTACGCTTTCTTTTCTTACTTTCTCTATTAGCCGCAAGCCTTTTGGCATTAACTCTTTGAGCAGCTTCCACGGCTGTTTCTTCTGTCATTGTAGGATTTATACTAAAATTTCCCTTTGAATTAACTGTTTGAGGAGCTTCCTTTGCTGTTTCTTCTGTCATTTTAAGATCTATATTAAAATTTCTCTTTGAAAGGCCTTCTTATATACTTATAATGACGTCATATACAGTCGACCAACATGACATCAGTCGACAAACAACTTCATGACGGCATAATGCTCAATCTTTATAATGACGTCATTCGAAAAATATGACGTCAGTCGACAAACATGACGTCAGTACACAAACAACTTATTTATATCTATCTATATATATAAAAATAAGTTGTCTGTCTGTCTGTGGATCAGGTGACGTCATGTTTCTGTGTCGGCTGACGTCATGAAATTAGTTGTCGTCATTTTTGCTTTGACAGTGACATCATTAACGGTATTTAAGACATTTGTTCACGGAAAAATGTTTAAAGCGTTCCGAGGAATCACAAGAACAGCAAGAAAACAGGCTTGCGGCTAAAGAACGCAAAACCGCGCAGTTAGATGAAAATCCACCTGGACAGCGAGAGTCAAAACATATCAAAACTGAAAATGATAGCGATGATGATTGGGTTTGGGATTTTGACTTGGATAAGGTCATCAATGCCTACCAGATTTAAGTTAAAAAAACAAAGGTTCGTCGATATGTACTTCATAGTGACGCTGAAAAATAAAGAAGAAAAAGAAAACTGAAAAAAGAAAAAAGGTAAAAAACTAAAAAAAAACTAAAAAGAAAAAACACTCAAAGAGAAATTACAGACCGGGACACAAATGACGACCGAGACAGAGGGAATATAAGTGACGACCGGGAACCTCAAAGAGAAATTACAGACTGGGACACCCGGACACAAATCACGACCGGGACACAGGGAATATAAATGACGACCGGGACACAGGGACACAACTACAACGGGGACGCCGGGGGCACAGGCGGGATATATAAATGACGACCGGGACACAGGGATTGTTCGAATAGAAATTACAGACCGGAACACCGGGACACAAATGACGACCGGGACACCGGGACACAGGGAATATAAATAACGACCGGGACACTCAAAGAGAAATTACAAACTGGGACACCGGGACACAAATGACGACCGGGACACAGGGAATATAAATGACGACCGGGACACAGGGACACATCATTAGAATAATGAGGTATAGATCTAGATACGGATTGTTTTTCCCATGGACAATTATATATTGCATGTTCAAGAGTCAGTAAACCTGACAATCTATTTATATGCACAGACAATGGGACACGAAGAATGTTGTATATTCGCATGTTTTACGTAGCTAAAAACATATATTTATATCTATCTCTATTCACAGGTGGGACACAGGGACACAACTACAATGGCGCGTAACTAATATGGCGCGTAACGACTTACGCGCGCGGGGGGGCTTGGGGGGGCGCGAAGCGCCCCACCAACTAGGTGTTGGGGTGGCGCGAAGCGCCACCCCAACAGCTAGTCTATATATATAAAAATAAGTTGTCTGTCTGTGTGTCTGTCTGTGGATCAGGTGACGTCATGTTTCTGTGTTGACTGACGTCATAAAATTAGTTGTCGTCATTTTTGCTTTGACGGTGACGTCATTAACGGTATTTAAGACATTTGTTCACGGAAAAATGTTAAATTGTAAAATGACTGAAGAACCTACAATGGCAACAGCCGAGGAAGCTGCTCAAAGAGTTTATGCCAAAAAACTTGCTGCTGATAGAGAAAGTAAGAAAAGAAAGCGTTCCGAGGAATCACAAGAACAGCAAGAAAACAGGCTTGCGGCTAAAGAACGCAAAACCGCGCAGTTAGATGAAAATCCACCTGGACAGCGAGAGTCAAAACATATCAAAACTGAAAATGATAGCGATGATGATTGGGTTTGGGATTTTGACTTGGATAAGGTCATCAATGCCTACCAGATTTAAGTTAAAAAAACAAAGGTTCGTCGATATGTACTTCATAGTGACGCTGAAAAATAAAGAAGAAAAAGAAAACTAAAAAAGAAAAAAGGTAAAAAACTAAAAAAAAACTAAAAAGAAAAAACACTCAAAGAGAAATTACAGACCGGTACACAAATGACGACCGAGAAAGAGGGAATATAAGTGACGACCGGGAACCTCAAAGAGAAATTACAGACTGGGACACCCGGACACAAATCACGACCAGGACACAGGGAATATAAATGACGACCGGGACAAAGGGACACAACTACAACGGGGACGCCGGGGGCACAGGCGGGATATATAAATGACGACCGGGACACAGGGATTGTTCGAATAGAAATTACAGACCGGGACACCGTGACACAAATGACGACCAGGACACCGAGACACAGGGAATATAAATGACGACCGGGACACTCAAAGAGAAATTACAAACTGGGACACCGGGACACAAATGACGACCGGGACACAGGGAATATAAATGACGACCGGGACACAGGGACACATCATTAGAATAATGAGGTATAGATCTGAATACGGATTGTTTTTCCCATGGACAATTATATGTTGCATGTTCAAGAGTCAGTAAACCTGACAATCTATTTATATGCACAGACAAACACAGGGACACAACTACAATGGCGCGTAACTAATATGGCGCATAACGACTTACGCGCGCGGGGGGGGCTTGGGGGGGCGCGAAGCGCCCCACCAACTAGGTGTTGGGGTGGTGCGAAGCGCCACCACATCAGCTAGTATATATATAAAAATAAGTTGTCTGTGTGTGTGTCTACTGACGTCATGTTTGTGTGTCGACTGACGTCATGTTTGTCGACTGACGAAATTACAGACCGGGACATCGGGACACAAATGACGACCGGGACACCGGGACATAGGAAATATAAATGACGACCGGGACACTCAAAGAGAAAGCGATCGGGACACAAGGAATGTTTGATTAGCAATCACCATCAACAAAGCACCAGGACACAAATGACGACCGGGACACAGGGAATATAAATGACGACCAGGACATAGGTAAAAAAACTAAAAAAGCTAAAAAGAAAAAAAAATAAAAACTAAAAGCTAAAAAACTAAAAAAACTAAAAAAGAAAAAAACAAAAAAAAGAAAAAACTGAAAAATTTAGTAGAAAAACAAAACTAAAAAACTAAAAATAAAAAAAACTAAAAAGGTAAAAACTACAAAAAAAACTAAAAAGAAAAAAGAAAAAAACTAAAAAAAACTAAAAAACAAAACTAAAAAAAAATAAAAATAATAAAATTTATTTCATCATATACCAATTCAAATACGAATGTATATACAGACCGGGACACCGGGACACAAATGACGACCAGGATACAGGGAATATAAATGACGACCGGGATACAGGGACACAACTACAACGGGGACGCCGGGGGGCACAGGGGGATATATAAATGACGACGGGGACACAGGGAATGTTCGATTAGCAATTACAATCAACAAAGCTCAAGGGCAATCATTAGAATCATGAAGTATAACTAAAAAAAAAAACTAAAGAAAAGTAAAAAACTAAAAACTAAAAAAAAGACCAATTCAAAAACGAATGTATATACAGACCGGGACACCGGGACACAAATGACGACCGGGACACCGGGACACAAGGAATATAAATGACGACCGGGACACTCAAAGAGAAATTACAGACTGGGACACCGGGACACAAATGACGACCGGGACACAGGGAATATAAATGACGACCGGGACACAGGGACACAACTACAACGAGGACACCGGGGGGCACAGGGGGATATATAAATGACGACGGCGACACAGGGAATGGTCGATTAGCAATCACCATCAACAAAGCTCAAGGGCAATCATTAGAATCATGAGGTATAGATCTGAATACGGATTGTTTTCCCATGGACAATTATATGTTGCATGTTCAAGAGTCGGTAAACCTGACAATCTATTTATATGCACAGACAATGGGACAGCGAAGAATGTTGTATATTCGCAAGTTTTACGTAGTTAAAAACATATATAAATATATATATATATATATATATATATATATATATATATATATATATATATATATATATATATATATATATATATATATATATATATATATATATATATATATATATGTATATATATATATATATATATATATATATATATATATATATATATATATATATATATATATATATATATATATATATATATATATATATATATATATATATATATATATATATATATATATATATATATATCTATATTCACAGGTGGGACACAGGGACACAACTACAATGGCGCGTAACTAATATGGCGCGTAACGACTTACGCGCGGGGGGGGGGGGGCTTGGGGGGCGCGAGGCGCCCCCACCAACTAGTTTATATATATATATATATATATATATATATATATATATATATATATATATATATATATATATATATATATATATATATATATATATATATATATATATATATATATATATATATATATATATATATATATATATATATATATATATATATATATATATATATATATATATAGATTTTTATCTATCATTATTAGACTTGTATGTTTTCGAAGAAATTTGGAACTTTAAATATATTTGGATATTAAACCCTGCCACAGTATGTGTAGGGTTTATAATAAACATTATAATACAAAACTGTCCTGTTAAAAAAAAAACAGCTTTTACAGTGGTGGGCACGACCCATTCTATGTTTTGGTTCTGGTTCCGATTACAGAATTCTCGAAAAAAGGAGCCCTTAACAAAAGTAGAAACCAAATATTCCTTTGCTTGTCGTGGAACGTCTTCAAAACATTTTCTAGCTGCCAAAGCAACAAAACAGGATCTCTATATTTCAAGTTCTTCTCAGATATTCTGCAGCTACCAGGCGTGTGGTTGGTTCTCAATCTTTCTATAGAAAATGTTGGTATCTTGTAGCGGATCAAGGTCTATACAATGCTCCACCTCTTGTAAAAAAGAAGTCGTATTTACACTCTTAGGAATTAGAGGTTTCCCCAATAATTGATTTTTTTTATCCAAGTCTAAAGAAAAAAAAATTGGCCTGGTCTATTCATTCAGAAAGTCTAAATGAAGCTATAGTAATTTATTCATCAAATGCCTGTTGTTAATACGCAATTTACTGCTATAGAAAGATTTTATTGACTTCCAAAGAGGTTTCTTTGTCATTTTACATCAGCACCAACCAGATTCACACAAACGAACTGGTCTGACGAGGTTTTTTGTAGTAGGATTAAAATAGTTGAGACATTTTTCTTTTTTAAGTCATAAGCATGATTTTGTCTGATCCTATCAATTTCGCTTGGATTAGAAGATTTAAAAAATTTAAAATAATCACAACTTAATCTTAATATTTTTAAAATATCTAAATAGCTTTGTGAAACATATACTTTTGATGCATTTCGTTTTCTACCTCTTACGAATAAATCTCCAATGTTTTCTTATCCTTAACTGTTAGAAAATCGTCAAAGATAAGGAAATTCATACAATTAGGGTGTAAGTAATCTACTTCTTCGATGTCGTCTTTATAATCACTTGCAAACAATATATTCTGTCCAGTTTTTCCTTCTAAACAGCTTATGTTTGAATTAGGTCTTGGAAATATGTCTTCTTCAAGATCTTCAGCATATAAATAAACTTTATCGAAATATATAAATATGGTATATTAAATCTAAAAGTAAATTTTGTTTTACCACTACCCATATTTCTGTAAATTAATAATCAAAAATGCTACTCAGGTGCTAGCAGATATTTATTATGTGATTGACCATGCGAAGGTTTAAAATCATATACTTTAATAGGAGCTACTATTTGATTCATTTACGTTACATACAATTTTAATAGATACATAACTTAACTACCCAGCTAACCTAACTAGCTTACCTAGCTGTTCAAACTACCTAACTAACTCACTTGCTTAACTAATATAACTACATAGCTAACTTAATCAACTGCCCAACTAACTGAACTTCCTTCTTAACTTAACTACCTAATTAACCTAACACCTAACTACTTTACTAACAAAGACTACCTTACTAACTTAACTACCTAGCCAACTCAACTTCTTTTCTAACTTAGCTACCTAACTAATCTAACTACCTAACTACTTAACTAACTTAACTACCAAACTAACATAGCTAACTTAAGTAACTAACTAACTAAACCATCTAACAAACTTAACTATCTAACTAACTTAACTATCTAATTAACTTACTTGACAATAGGATGAAATTTCCATTGGACCGTGTTTACTTTATTTCTCAATACTTTTCTTTTAGCGTCATTAGGGTATAGAGATTTTTTATTTTGTTTTTCAAAGAACATTCTATGTTTGTTTGCTCTTAAAGCATACTGAGTTTCTGATAAGCTATCCGCTGGAAATCTTTATTTATGACATCCTGCCAACCCAGACAAGGACGATCTGCTTTCCGTGTAGCCCCAGACGGTTGGCCAAAAAGAACAATCTTCGGTAATCTGTCATCCTTCATCCGTAGAACGTGGCCTAGCCATCTCAATCTTTCTTTCATTACAGCCCTGGAAAGCGAGATTGAACCACACTTTTCGTACAACCTACTGTTTGAAATACGGTCAGTCAGTCGGGTACCCAGAACAATCCGTAGGCAACTTCTCTGGAAAACATCTAGTAAATTTTCATCTGCTTTTCGGAGTGCCCATGCTTCAGAGCCATATTTGACCACTGTCATCACTGTAGCTTCCAATATTCTAATCTTGGTTTGTAGACTTATCTTTCTATTCTTCCAAACTTTTTTTAACTGTGAAAAAACACCCTGAGCCTTAGCTATTCTACTTTTAACATCTTCACTGCTCCCACCATCTTTACTAATAATACTACCAAGGTAACTGAAGCTCCCAACCTAATCAATCTTTTTGTTACCTAATGTCACCTGTTCATCTTCACTTATTCCTAGCCTTAGTGACTTAGTCTTCCTAACATTAATTTTCAAGCCTATTTTAGCACCCTGAACTCGCAAAACCTCCAAAAATTCATTCATTTTGCTCACACTTTCATCTAATATGCTTAAATCATCAGCATAATCTAAGTCCAGGAGCGTTCTTCCTCCCATGATTCCATGGTCTCCAATTGCCTTTCCTGTTCTCCTTAAGACGAAGTCCATCAAAATGATCCATATAAAGGGGGATAGAGCACAACCCTGCTTAACTCCTGATTTAATACAAAACCAGTTGCTAACCTCATTTCCTACCTTAACCGCAACAGTATTATTCTCGTATATAGCACAAATCACTTTAATGTATTTTTCTGGTATACCATATAAGGATAAGACCTAACCTAACCTAGCTATTTTTTCTATGGTAATATGAAGCTATATGATATTCCAAAATATGAATTTCAAAAAACCATTTGTCCTCGGTAATTTTATTGGTGAGTAAGGTTAAGGCCTCATTCATGTGCTTATCTGTATTAATTATTAAAGTAGGAACTGTTTTTAGTAGTAGTAGTAGTAGCAGTAGAGCAGAAAAGAGTATAGGTATGAGTATTTATATACCTATGTCTAATTTTGTTGTGTGTGTTTGTGTGTGTATGTGTGTGAGTTTGTATTTGTGCGTGTATTTCTGTATGTGTTCGTGTGTGTATGTGGGTGTGCTCTTTCACTAATGTTTTTTTTTACTATATTTCAATCTTGTTCTCTATCTCATACTAATCTATAAAGTACCATCCCAGCTCTACTAGTCTATATCCTACCATCCCATCTCTGCTTTTCTAGATCACCTAAATCACCTTACTAATTTAAGAGATTTAAATAAGAGAGTTAAAATAAATAAATAGAAAGATTTATCACACGAAAGCCCTATTGGGTCATTTGCTATTTAATTAGTCACAAAACTAAAATTAAGAATTTTTTGAGTGGTGGGTGGACAGGGGCAGTTCAAAAAAATTACTCCTTAACATAAATTAATATTGTAATTTGCCTTTTTCGTATCCCCATCATTGAAGCTCAGGCACCATACCCTAAATCGACGGGCTCATAAGAAAGAGAATAAAACAAATCAGCCAAAAAGGAAAAAATAAAACATATTCTGAAGATGAAGATCTAGCAAGTAAATTTAATTATATGATTAATTTAACTTTATGAAATTAATTAGAATTTATAAATTGATGACGAAATGATCAGTAAACTGATCGTGCGAGCAGTTTCATGTCTGAATCTCTAACAAATCAAGAGCAAAATCTTGGGTAGGGTAAGGGGGCTGCTGAACCAAGGGTGTTATTGTGACTCAAGGTGGGCACCAAATTAAAAAGTTTTATCCTTTGATAAATCCCATAGGACACGGTATGAATTGACAATGCAATCTCTAGATCGAGACTAACAGCTTATTGAAAATGATACAACTGATAAAATGTTTGCAAAAACTCATAGTGTCATTGTATTAGACTTGTCTGGCACTCAAGATATTAGTATTTTACGAAAAGGGAGTGTAAGTTTGGACTGTACCTTTGCCGAGCCGTTAGCTGAGAGTATTACGTTAGTCTCATTAAATCAATTTGAAACTTACTAGGAAATCACTCCCAAAGGCATCTTTCTATTACCGCTTGCACCATGAACACAAATCAAATAATCGGCGTATTTTTACATGGATCCATGCATGTCTAAATAGAAATTCTATTGTATATAATCGGATATCAGTGAAAACCTGAAAGTCTTAACAATACCATTATCATTGTTAATAGCGGTGCATCGAACGTAAAGACAGGCCATTGGCTATGCATCTTTCAAACAGTAAAGAATGTAGAATTTTATCCTCTTAGACTACTATATGCATTCTATACTCCACATATCAACAACTTTATTAAAAGCAGTGGGAAAACTATTGTTCAAATTAGAAAAGAGTGCAGGATTTAACGAATAAAAGCTGTGGCTTTCATGAAAAACTATATTTCGTTTTCAGATGTCGTGGCTGTATTTACAATGAATTTCTCAACATTTACTTAGACAAACCTCACTTGAATGAATTCCTAGTGAAAAATATACTTTCATATCCGTATAACATTGATTCCAGTGCCCTACGAATAGAATGTTCTAAAAATGTTTATACAATTGTTTATTAATAAAAAATGTACATATATAAAAAATGGTTTTTTCTCCTCTTTAGATTCGTCTTTCTAGGTGTAGGTAACTGTCGAGAACAACCAATGGTAGCAGATCATCTGAATTCACTATATATTAATCTGTATGTGCAAAGTCAGGGTCAGACTCTTATTGTATCTCTTTGCGAAGTCAATGATACTATTTTCATTCATATTGTAAAATTCACATGTTGCAATTTGCTTATTTGAAGCAAAATCTCATACAGTGTTTTCAAATGGAGGATGACTTTCTGTAACAGCATAAAAAGTGACTAGGTTTATAATCATAGCAGCCATTGTCTTCACAACGATGACGTAGAAACCAAATTCTCTTGTTATTACAACAGTTGAAGCGTAGACCTGATTGAATCAGGTCTACGCTGTAGACCTGAGGGAATTGACCTGGGAGTAGACCTGAGGAAATTCTTCCTGAAGGAAGAATCAGGCTGATTCTTCCTTCCGAAACAATTTTAAATAACGACGATACCAGTCTCTCAGAAATAAACTCGAGGCTAAAGATTATTTCCAATTATAACGGGATAGGTGTTATCCCACTGATCATATTAATCATAGTGGCAATTGAAGCATAGGAATCCTCTAGTGTGAGAGTCACAAATCTCGTTAAAACAGGAATTAGTCTTTAATTTGTACTGTATATCCTCTATGCAATTTACACGGCTTGCTTAATCCACACTTTTCATTATACTCGTCAACAATTGTACAATTCTCACATGAAGACCAGCTGCCAAGAGTATACATGCATAGTATGTTTGTCCTCTCTGCGCTTTGACTCCCAAACCTCAGTTATGGTCTTTTTTTCATCTGATTAAATAAAAAAACAAGTTTTTCGAAATGAAAGTAAGGAGCGACATTAAAACTTAAAACGAACAGAAATTACTCCGTACATGAAAGGGGCTTTTCCTCTACGACATCCCGCTCTTTACGCTAAAGTTTTTTATTGTTTTAAAAAGTAGAGTTGTGAGAAAGAATCAAACTTTAGCGCAAGGAGAGGGGTGTCGAGGAGGAAAAGCCCCTTTCATATACGGAGTAATTTCTGTTCGTTTTAAGTTTTAATGTCGCTCCTTACTTTCATTTCAAAAACTTGGTTTTTTTATTTAATTTCTGAAAGTTTTTGAATTAATGCTTGTCTGATTTTGGCTCTCCGTACATAAATTATTAAAATGAAATTTGTATATTGATTCTTTTTTTTTGCTAAATGGCTTTCTCTTAGTTTTGATCAAACGATTTTGAGAAATAAGGGGTGGGGAAGGAGGCCTAGTTGCCCTCCAATTTTTCGGTTACTTAAAAAGGCAACTAGATCTTTTAATTTTTAACGAACGTTTTTATTAGTAAAAAATATACGTAACTTAAGAATTAACTTACGTAACAAACTTTTATATTATTATATTTTTGATTATATATATATATGAGGGGGTTGGTCCCCTCGTTAATACCTCGCTCTTCACACTAAATCTTGTTTTGTCCCAATTCTTTAAGAATGACCCCTGAATCAGAAAGGCCGTAGAATAAATAGTTGAAATGACTTAAATTTTTTTTAGCATAAAGAGCAAAGTATTAATTTCCTCCTAAATACCTCGCTCTTTATGCTAAAGTATTTTTAGAACCCATCTTATGCGTAATAATCTCTGTTCGTTTTAATTTTTAATGCTTCTCCTTACTTTCAATTGAAAAAACTTTTTCATGTTTATATTTTCATTGTTTTTTTTTTTAAAGTAATGCTGGAAAATCCTGCGTCCTTTTCATTGAATTTCTCTTCCCCCCATGAAATATTCCTCCAAGGAAAGATCCTTCCATATAGCCCCCTCCCCTGAACCCCACACCCAAACCAAAAAAATCCCCCTGATAACTTCGGTACACTTCCCAGTAACCATCACTGTATGTAAACATTGGTCAAAGTTTGTAACTTGCAGCCCCTCCCCCAGGGACTGTGGGGGGTAAGTCATCCCCAAAGACATAGTTATTATGGTTTTCGACTATGTGGAACAAAATGGCTATCTCAAAATTTTGATCAGTTGACTTTGGGAAAAAATGAGCGTGGGAGGGGGCCTAGGTGCCCTCCAATTTTTTTGGTCACTTAAAAAGGGCACTGGAACTTTTCATTTCCGTTAGAATGAGCCCTCTGGCAACACTCTAGGACCACTTGGTCGATACGATGACCCCTGGGGAAAAAAAAGGAAAAAAACAAATAAACACGCGCCCGTGATTTGTCTTCTGGCAAAAAATACGAAATTCCATATTTTTGTAGATTGGACCTTGAAATTTTTTCTATAGGGTTCTCTGATACGCTAATTGCGATGGTGTGATTTTCGTTAAGATCCTAAGACTTTTAGGGGGTGTTACCCTCTATTTTCCAAAATAAGGCAAATATTCTCAGGCTCCTAACTTTTGATGACAGACAAAATTTGATGAAACTTACATATTTAAAATCAGCATAAAAATCTGATTCTTTTGATATATCTTTTAGCATCGAAATTCCGTTTTTTAGAGTTTCGTTTACTATTGAGCCGGGTCGCTCCTTACTACAACTACAGTTCGTAGTTTGATATTTTATTTGGCTATTATCCTCTTTTCGTTGTTGCTTATATTGTATCCTTCCTGCATCTTTAGCCATGGAGCCTTTTGAGGGGAATAACAGTATTGTATTTCCATTTCATATTTATTGGTGATTAAAACTCTGAACTCTGAATTTTACAGCATGTAAAATTTTTACATGCTGCAATTTATTTTTGCAGCATTTTACAGCATGCAATTGTCCGGTCAAGTCACTGCCCAATTATTAACCCATTTTATGTCTAACTTTTTACCCTCTTTGAAGTAATTAGCAATTGTACTGTTATTTTTTTTTGTAGAGAAAGTTTGCTTTCCACAGCAAAATAGAATTATCCTTGGTATTAGGGCGTTTATTCCCCCTTTTCAGGATTAAGTACAGCTTTTAATGGATCAATTTTGGAAACTATCATTCTTCATTAAATCTGCGTTTTTGCAATAGAAGAACTACCCCTCAGAGCACCCTTATTGCACTGTTAATCCTAAAATTTCCCTTTCAGTGGGATATAATAGATTAATCACTGGTTCTAAATCGCTACGAACATAACCTGAGCCTAAAACGTACTTTTGAGGATTCAGTCTTCTTCCCCCACCTGCTACAATACTACAGATTAAAGTTAATCTGTATTTTCCGATATACGTGCTTTTTGCATTAGTAAATTAAAAAAAGTGATACTTTATATCTGCTGTTTCGAAGGTCCCCCCCCCGAAAAAAATTCTTGCGTACGTGCCTGGCCTTTACTCAACTAACTGACATATTAATTGAAACGAAGGAAATTGATAATGTGGATTTGCTTTTGAACACTACCTCAAAAATTCAATAATGGTTTATGACTCAATCCAAACGATTTTTTCATGAAAACAAGAAATAAATCGACAATTTCGAAGATCCTGTCTATATAGGTCTTGTCATGGATTACTCCTCTCTCTCTCTCTCTCTCTCTCTAGAACTAATGAAAGTTCTTAAGCCGAACTGGCCAGACATGACATGACAACAAACAACAAAGAGAGATAAAACTCCACAAAAAAAAAAAAACCTCGAACGAGACTGCGGCCAGTAGAGATGAAAGACTAAAATAACGCGGATATTTCACGTGTATCTGAACTAGGCGTCCTCAGCACACGATAAAAAGAAAAACACTAAACTAAAAACAAATGAAACCACCACCAATAAGAATAAATATGTGGATCAGTAGCGACAATTGTCTTTATTATTATTGGTGGTGGTTTTATTTGTTTTTAGTTTAGTGTTTTTTATCGTGTGCTGAGGATGCCTAGTTTTGATACAGGCGAAATATCCGCGTTATTTTAGTCTTTCATCTGTTTTCTCTCTACTGACCGCAGTCTCGTTTGAGGTTTTTTTTGTGGAGTTTTATCTCTCTTTGTTGTTTTTCTCTAGAGCTAGAAAAGAACACTCTACGGATTGTAAGTCAGTTTCATTTTGGCGGTGAGAGGGTCACCACTGCATGAGTTCACTATGCATGTATACCCTTGGCAGCTGGTCTTCCTGTGAGAGTTTTACAATTGTTGACGAGTATAATGATTAGTGTAGATTATCCGAGCCGTGTAAATTGAAGGGGAATTTCCTGCATATGTTAAAAAACTAAAAAAAGCAAGTTTTTTCAAATGAAAGTAATGAGAATTTTCCAGGGGAATTGTCTACAGGGAATTTTTTCAGTGAGAATTTTCACCGATGAGTGCATTGTTGGGGGGAGAGGAATTTTTCGTGATGGAATTTCCATGGATTTTCCAGCATTATTCGAAAAAAAAATCTGAAATAAAATAACAAGAATTTTTTTTTAACTGATAATAACGAACATTAAAACTTCAAACAGAAACCATTCCATTTGTGAGGGGCTGAACGGTTCAATCTTTCAAGACGTATCAGTTACTCTAATTAAAAGTCTCATTGTCCCAATAACTGCAAAAAGCTGGCAGCTTTTTGCAGTTATAATCGTTCACAGTTACAAGATTGGAATTTCGCTTAAGATTCAAAAATTTCTCTTTTGTTGGCCAGTAGAGGTCTCACAATTTCATTTTTCTGTAACGGTTTTGTCCGAATTGCTGTTCTGTCAATTTGTTAAAGTAATAATTCATCTCTAAAAATTATTTTTACGAAAAAAATAAACAGGTTCATTGCTGATATAGAGCAAACCTGGACTAATTTTCGTTGAAACATGACTTCAATTTCCATTGATTACTATCTAATTAATGTTACTGCAGTCCTGATGCATATAGTCATAGAAAATGAACGTTGACTGCATAAATCTTAGCATTAACTACAACTTCCAAAGTAAGTATGTGACACGGAAATCGAATTGGCGTAGAAACAGCCAACCAAGGAAAAGTTTTTTGTATCTTTTTCAATATTTTGTAACAGCTTTCGAATAGTCATTAGTTTCAATATATAGTTTATTGTTTCCAAAGTTTGTAGTATTATTAGATAATTAGTACCAGGAGACCGACGACTTCGATTTTTACTGGCACCCTCTTTCCGTTTTTTTCTCTTTTTTAAAATAAATTTTTCAATTTGGTCATTTATTGGCACCTTTGTCACACTAACCCCCCCCCCCCAAGATATTTCTCATTGGCACCCTCGTCACATTAGACTCCTCAAGATCCATCCCTGGTCACAATAGGGTAAGTACAACTACCCTGGGAAAAATACCAAATCTCCCCTAAAGTTTTTACCTATTCAGATCGTTTTTGTGGCCAGAAATGTTAATATGCCAATTTTAAGAAGAAAAAAAACTTAGTAGCCCATGTCAAGGCGGGGTCATGAATGGAAAAAGGCTTGTATATGTTGATTTTCGTTTCCTTCTAACTAGAGACAACGTGAACTTCTTTTTGATGTCATGGAGTCTGGTTAGGTTTGATGTCACCACCGTGGGAGAAGTACTGAAAGACCTGTAATTCTAAAAAAAGATCTCTTAAATAGCGACCACAGTTGCTAGTTTAAAAGACTATATATATTCGTTATTCTTTTGTTGTAACCTATGAGGTGTCAAATAAACAATAACAATTGAGTTAAAAAAATCTGGTGTGAATTCAATTCCTCCCTCGTGTAAATGCATAAGAATCATGGATGTTAATAAGATTTGTTTTCTTCTAGAACTCGTTTGGATTCTCACTATTGCTCCTCTTCTAACCATGGATTTGATTTACGATTCGACTTATTCGTCAGAATACTGGTTGTCAAATATATTTTAGCCACATATCTCGTTCGCACTTCATTTTCGTGCATTATTACCTTCGACTCAACTGAATTAAGAAATTATGTCGTGAATTCAATTCCTCCTCTGTTTCCTCTTTCTATCCTTTACAGGCACCAAAATAGCAAGTTCCTTATTCAATTGCAGTTTTCTGCAGAGCACTTAGTCATCTTGTCTAACTTCGCATGAGTTATAGATACTAAAAACGATACGGTTATTGCAACAATGTAATTTATGCTCCTGAAATGTGCTTATAAATGCTACGCCACTCATATGATTTTTTTTTCTCCAAAATTACGGTTTGAAAAGAATTTTCTTCAACTCATGACCTATCTAGATCATTTTTTTTCATGCTAGAAAATGCCAGGGCGCTAATTAACCAAAAAATAATAATATGAAGCCGTATACGAGACAACACACACATAATATATATATATATATATATATATATATATATATATATATATATATATATATATATATATATATATATATAAACATATATAAGGGTGTTGGCGACCATACACAGACAGGTACGCACCAATCAAACCTTCCTCCAAACAGACCCCTGAACACTCTCACCAAAAGACAAAAGAAGTTGGAACCAGTTTACTGTCGCATAACGTTATATCAGAATTCTTCTCTTCCCTTTTCACGGGTCTGCTTAACAGCATAAAGCAATTATAGTTCGTTTTTGAGCAATTTTTACGTACCTTGTAGACAGCTCAGTTTTAGTACTTTTTAGTGCAACGTCAAGTGTATCAATAAATATATATATATTTTATATATATATATATATATATATATATATATATATATATATATATACACATATATATATATATATAAATATGAGGTTTCAGTAGAAGGAAAGGCTGGGTAAATTTGTTTGAAAGAAATGACATGTAAAAACTTGTATTTTGCCAAATTGTAAGTAGTCTAATGTTAGTGAGGTTGTGATTTGATAATATTGTTTCTATTATTATTGTCATCATTTATTATTATTTTGTGTGCGAATATTATGTGCTATTTGTTGTCTTATTAAGATAATATGGGTCTTACAATGTGTTTGTCCGTAAGTGTTGATTGTTTGTTTCTTTTTTTGCGATGACCCGAAGAGCCTTTTTTTGCAATAAATATCTATCTATTGTAAAGTTATACAATATGATTTACTGATCAAAAACAGATGGAATTAGGTTTGAGTTGGATTTCTATTCTCGTAGTTTCATTAATTTTTTTAAAACGGATTGTTAGGCTCAGAAGAACCATATTATATGATAAGATTTTCTTGGAAAAGCCTATAAGTAAAATGAAAAAAAATTGAGAATTTAGAGTTAGTGCTTAACTAAGAATGTCAAAATGTGCGGATTCAATCGGATTGAGCCCATGACAAATCTTAACGATCTTGCAGTTGTCAACATTTTTGTCAAAAAAAGAAGAAAAAAAGATAACTGAATTAAAATATTGTTAAGTAATCTTTAGAAAAAAAAATAATCTAAGTCAACATCGGTGGGCGTATTTGAGGTTGAAATTGTTGTACAGGTAAGTCGATTACCTTTCTACCGTGATTGATCCTTAATGGCACCGCCTATGTATAGAATGGATAATACAGTATGAATGAAAAATAGCCATGTTGTCAAGCATTACAGCAAGCAATTTTCTACCATTTAATTTTGTTGACAGCAAAGAGAGTATAAAAAAAGACTAGACCATGTCGTTTCTAAACTCATTTTTATCCTTTGTATCAATAGAATGCCTTTAACGAGTTGTTTGTTTTTTTTCGACATAAAACATTTTTCCCGTCTCTAAAATAGTCAAATACAAATAATCAAAATACAACTGACTTTAAATACAATCAAATAATTATCGGCAAAAAGTACGAAATTTCATCAACGAGTGAAAAATCTACAATCAAGAATTAACTAGTCAAACTAACAACACAAGTAGGCCAATACCTGGATGAATGGTTGCTGAATATAAGGGAACATTTAGACAAAAACGAAAGGTCAGTGTTACTGTCACTCAAAAAGCACCTAACGATTATGTTTTCAAAGCACAAACTGTCCTTTATCAATAGTCAACAGTATTGCTGAAAGCTGATCCTTTCCGATTATGGTGCAAGAAACTGGAATCACCATAAACGTTTCACATTGCTATTCCGTAACGTACACCACTTACCATGAGGATGTAAAATAGTCAATCTCTGGTCAGCTATAAAAAGTCCACCGATCAGATGAAATTTTACTGTTATATTCTTATGGATTTTCAGTAAATCAGGTGATAGGCATACGTAGCCAATGTGAAACATCTGTAAGTGTAATGGATTGAATTTTCACTAATTGTTCAGCCACAACTGAGAAGTAGCTTTTTTCTGTAAGAGTTCCGGACCAAATGATTATTCTGTCATCATACATAATGCCCACGCAAGATATAAAAATACCAAAATGACCCAGCACTATTCTTAATACCCATTATTCCATAACACTGGCACATGAGACTATGACAAAACTAATAATTTTGACTGTCATGATCAAGCAGGAACAACTACCTATGCATCATCGTCCATTACAAGTTTCTCCATTTTTTCGAAGTTGCAAGCAGCAAAAAGAGGGGATGCAGTTTCCTTGGCAATATCTGATGCCCGTTTGGCTGTTTCTCTGGCTGCCTCTTTCAGACGTTCTGACGATGGTGGTTTGGGAATCCCATTTCTGGAATAAAAAGGACCATTATTGAATCAAAATAACCATGGCCCTAACATGCCCCAATATGGGTTCTATTAAACCTTTGGGATCCCAAAAATGATAATCTACATTTTTAAAATCAAGGAATAATTCATTCGAAATTATGTCAAAACTATTGCCTTAATGACTATATTTCATATGATTTCGTAAATTAACAATGTTATTCTTAAGTATGCGGTTAGTACTTGTATATTATTACGTATGAATTTAGCATCATCAGCCCCCCCCCCCCGCAGTGGATATGCCACCAATATTGAAAGTGCCAGTTATTTAAATAATAACCCTTTTAGCCCTTGACCCCATCTTAGGTCTGTTCATACTTGGCAACTACAATTTTCATTTTTTTTTTTGTTTCACAATTATGGGTTTTCTAGGGTTGTACCCACTTTTCGTCAAAATTACCAGGTTGAATCGCAAAAATAAATAACGAAAACTAATTAATTAACGTCATAAAACTTGGCTTTCTAAACAAATTTTTTTCGAAACAAAGGCTTTTATTACTTATAGTCTTGTATTTAAAAGGGCCCAAAATATTGGGCCTCGCGACTTGAGTATCATTAAAATTCACATACTATCGACCTTTAGATTCCCAAACACAGCTACACCTTCTCAAGTTGTTTGGTGTCATGTGCCATTTTAACTTATCTTTGCTGATTTTCACCCATGCTTCCTTTTTTAAGACTTAACGCCCACTAATACCAAACTCTACATAACTGCATATGTATACTTTTTTAAGAAACTGAATAAGAAGCTTTTGCTAGTTTTACGATCGTTTTGCTCCAGTAACTTGGCAAACCTAAAACTCCGCCTTGAAAACACCCACCTCCACCACCTTGAAACACCCACCCTCCGCCTTGAAAAATAAAAGCATCTCAGTTAAGTTTTGTAGAATTTTTTTATTTGAAATTCTTCATACAGGCCTTTTGCGCTTTTTCGTAAAACATTTCTAAAAGATCCCAGAATACTGTATTTTTATTTATCTATGTATGCACAATTGGATTGGTATTCTGCAGTGGGTGATCAATCAAATGTTTCCCTGTCCATCTCTGGTCCACTCCACGAAGCATGCAACGTCATCAATTGAACAAACAATCCAAAAAAAGTTTGTTAAAGAAAATTAAAGAAACATATTAGCACAAAAGATCGTCAGAATGAGAGTCATTTAATACTTCAATTTGACAAAAAAAAGAAGCAGAAATTAGAATATATAATCGCATCAAATATGAAGATGGTATATACTCCTATAGGTGAATTAATAACTCGACAATAAATATCGATAATAACTCGACAATAATAACTCGAGTGAATTAAAAATTGACAATAAATTCAAACAGAAATTATCAAACACGATATTGCTCCCAACACCGTTTAATCGTGAAAACCTTATATGGATATCACTAAAAACGGTTAGTATTTCGAACAATGTGTTTCTTATCTTCATAACAACAAAACAAAAGAGTTCTGTCAGAAGGTTAACCAACGTCTACAGACAAGAGTGGCGCTGCTCCCCCTCTGTACCCCTAAACGACTTGAGCATCATTTACCTTTAACTGAAAACAATATACATTTTGAGCCTAGTAGCTTTTGCATGTCAATATTTCGACAATAAAGGAAAGAAAATCACCATAACAATCAGGATTACGTGAAATAACCAATACAAGTGGAATTTCCAAGTCTCGGCAATTATTGTTCCTTCAATGTTTTAATCTATAAAAAAGAAAACATCTAAAATCCATTTCGTTTTTGAAAAAGCACAAATGTTGTTCTGGCAAGTTTTTGGTTTAGCGAACCATAGTCCCACTCCTGTTTAATCCAATTTCGCGTTTTCAGTCTGACTGGACTTTCTATTTTGATGTGTATTAGTTATAGGTTTTAGTCATACAGTGAAAGTAATTCATGTTTGTCTTAAGTTGGAATTATTCTACAGCTTTTTGTCCTAGTCTTAGGTTTTAATGTGGCTCTTTACTTTTCCAGGAAAACTCCTTATTTAGAAAACATTTTAAAAATAAATTTATGTTCTTTTTCAATTGGCATAGTTTTTTTATTGGTTAATGTTAGAAAGTTTTGGAAGTTTTTTCAATTTTTCTTCTTAAAAACTCAAAATTTTTGATAAGCAGCAGTTCAGTGCAATTTGTATACACATTATGTCCATCAATTCAAGAATTCTGTTTTGCTGTAAAAAAAATTAGCTCGACTGAGATTCCCTAGATTCTGATTTTTTTTTTTTTTTTTTTTTTTTTTTTTTGAGGTGTCTACGTATCTGGAAGTTCTGAAACAGATCAGCGTAAAAAAGAAAAAAAATTCTCGTAAACAGTCGATGTAACCACAATTTCTTCTTGAAATTTATCCTTTTTGTTAAGGTGCCTTCGATCCAGTCTACTTACACTCGAAGTTGCATGCCGAACAGATAAAAAGATAGTGGCGCTACTATATTTAGAGAAAAGATAATAATGTTTTGATGTTTGATAAATTCAGGAAACCCGTTTTTCAAAGAAAATGAACAAGTAGTAAAGACAAAAGCAAACAGACAAAGTTTACCAAATATTCTGCAGTTTCACAGACAAGCAGCTTCTAGAACAATATTTTTTGCGATATTTTTGTTGAACAAATTATATTTGTGGGATTTTTTTCTTAAATCACGGTTGTTCTTCTTAATATGTCGTAAAATACATACACAAGGTAAAGGATCTTAGTAAATAAGGATCCGCTGGAAGTCTTTAAGATCCGACAATGGAGCCAAACTAAAAAAAAAAACATAAACTGCAAGGGCAGTGTCACTATTTGTCAGATTTCCCAAATTGCTTGATTGACGGTATTTTTTTATTTTTTTTTTTACATTAAAAAGAAATAAACTTAAAACGAAGAAAAAACAGGCAAAATCATTATTTTGGCCCAAGAAAGTGAGATCAAGAAACATTATCACAAATCTTATGGCTAATAATAGGTTATTTGTGTTCTAAGGAAGTGAATCAACCCATGTTTGGAAACTCTAGATGATGATAAGGTTCTCAAGTTTTTCAGACGAATAGTTATTTCTCCAAGGTAACAAGCTAAAATAATTGTTAGGAAAGTTTTCTGTCAGCCGATTTCTACCTAGAATAAATGTAGTGTTGCTGTCACTCAACTATCGCAAATTTGAAGAAAAAAGATTATATTTATCATTCAGCTCATATCTGGAGAACACAGAAGACAAATAAGATATAACTACTGTACAGTTTTAACGCAAATTTATTGAAGAAATACTGCCTTGTAAGAGCGATCTGTCAGCCAGTAGCATCCAAAACCTGGCCTAAATTGGGACAAAAACCTTTTTTTTATCCATTTGAAGACATTCTAGGAGAATCTCCCAATCCACTTTTATGTAGGTATGCCATCTGATTCTACTTATTGTTTTTATGAGAATGTCAGCAACTGTAAAGCAATTTCAGTCAACTGCTCTAACACCGACTGAGAATTTTGCAGGGCCGCGAAGAAAATACAAAGTTGAGAATAAAAGCATGCCTAGAGCTTTAACGTGGCACTTTGTAAACTAAGCTATATAGAATTGGAATTTTAAAAATATATTGTAAATTACGTAGCTTTTATGCTATATTAAGAGCGAACTACAGACATTGCTGTGTTACTAAACCGAATTGATAAATGAGGGTAGTTGAGCTTATAAAACCAGAACCAGAGTAGCAATGCAGAGTTGAATTAAAAAAAGCAGAGTTACAGCCCAAAGCGATGACATATAATTTTCTGTTTTGGAGGACAAGTTGGGTTTCCAGTCTTATACTCAAATTCCGTAAAGTTGGATTATTCTTAATTTAAAACTATCTTCTGCTACAAAACATTAAATTGACATTCATTGGTGAATGGCAAGTTGTGAAAATACAGCACTTACTTTTCTAATTTAGCTTTGATCTTTCGAATGCCAATGCAGAGCTGAATCAAAAATCATTACAACCAAATTTGAAAACGACAGAAGGCATTAGTATTTTTCTCTAGCGAGACGAACCTGATTTGCTAGTTTTATGATTTAGTTTTCCTATAGTCTTAAAATGACTCTTTATAGAAAGAAACTTTAGAGTAAAAAACAGTTAACTGATTATCATTGTCTGCTAGCAAGTTGTCAAAAAACAACACTGATTTTTTTTAGACTATAGCTTGAATCTTTCGAATACCAGTGCAGAGCTGAATAAAGAAATCGTTACAATCCCAGTTCATATGATAGATACGACTACTACTATCAACATACCGTACTACCAAGCCGTCTGAGGTCATCCCAGGAAGTTTCCATTTCCTTCCTTCCCAGGAAGTTTCCATTTCCATTAGATCTTTCCATACATCCTCCCACCCCAACCAAAGGCGACCCCGATAGCTCTAGACAGTTGTCCGAAAAGGACAATCTTTGGCAATTTGTCGTCCTTCATCCGCAGAACATGCCCAAGTTATCTTAACCTTTTTCTCAGTATAACCCTAGAAAGCAGGATTGTAGCACATTTTTCATAAAATCTACTGCTAGAGATACTGTCAGTCAGTCGGGAACCCAAAGCAATCCATAGGCAGTTACTCTCAAAAACATTGCGCAAATCTTTCTCCTCTTTTCAGAGCACCCATGCTTCAGGACCATACTTGACCACAGTCATCACTGTAGCTTCCAATATTCTAATCTTTGTTCGCAGACGCATCTTCCTATTCTTCCAAACTTTTTTCAACAGGGGGCCTTGGCTATTCTACTTTTAACATCTTCATTGCAAGAACCATTTTTACTAAGAGTACTACCCAGTTAAGTGACATTGCACAATTAATCGATCTTTTCTTTGCCCAACATTATATTTTCATTTTCGTTTATTCCTAGCATTAGCGATCAAGTCTTCTTAGCATTAATTTTCAAACCTATTCTTACCCCCTGAACTCATAAAACCTGTAAGTTATTATCCGAAATAGTAGTGAAGATCTTGAACCAGTGAATACATTTGGGTTTCTACCCTTGAAGTTTAGTTTACTACAGTCATTAGGTTATGCTTAATATACTGAAAAATCTTAGTACAAACTTCAAAACGTTAAATGTATACTGACTGTTGGCTAGCAAGTTGTGGGAACGCAGCAGCGAGTACAATTTTGAAACCAGCGCTGGCTTTTTTAGAGTTTAGCTTGAATCTTTCATATCCAAACGCCTCAATCGCCTTCCTGAATCCAAACATTTCCGATTCAATCCACGCTTCTCTTGAAACATTAGTACAGTCAGGATTTTCTGCACAGGGTCGGTATGTCACCTTTTCCACAACAGACTAGAAAATAAACAAAATTACACGAGTCGATCGAATACGATTTATACGAGTAGAATTTTGTTCCATTGCCACGACAAAAAAAGTAAAATATTAAATAAATCGAACAGCGAAACCAAATACAAACGTAACTTAAATATTGCTATTTAAAGTAAAAAATCAATTTTAACAGAGCAACAAAATATGAGAAGAAAAAGACTTTAGTTCAACAAAACAGTACAAAACAAAAATAGGTAAGGAAAAAACATTATAATTAAACGAAATTTCGATAGCAGCAAGGGTTAAAGAAACAAATGAAAAATTTTCCTGCAAAACACTGATACGAATGTCATTTTATAGGAACAAAAATAAATCGGGTTAAAATACCAAAAGACAATGTCGTCGCGTTGTACCTGATATAGTTCATGAGCTAAATTAGAAATTACACTTCGCGTCAAGAAACTAACATAAAAAAACGACATTCCATCGAACTTGGTTTATTTGGATCCCTTCTCATTTTTTTTTGTCAAATCCGCTTCTCAAACAATATTTGATAATATTACGAAACATTATTTTCAAATGATGAAATTATGATGAATAATAATTTCATCATTATAATAATAATTTCACCATTAAAAAATTCTTCATCTGGATTCGACCAAATTCCGGCCAAATTAATTAAACAAATTCTTCCATCAATTATTCAACCACTGTACCACTTGTTTAACCAGTCATTCAAGCTCGGAATATTCCCTCAGCGTCTCAAGTTGGCACGAGCGATAGCACTATTCAAAGGAGGTGACAGGGGGGACCCCGGGAACTATAGGCCTATATATCGGCCTTATCCCTGCGGCAATATTCCATGATGTGAAGAAAGCTTTTGACAGCCTTACACACAATATCCTTATTGGTAAGTCGTCACATCAAGGTGTTCGTGGAAAAGCTCTGTCCTGGTTTTCTTCATTCCTAACTGGCCGATCCATTGCAGTTGAAACTTCTGAGGAGTGAAAAGTTGAATAGGGAGTGCAACAAGGCTCAGTTCTTGGGAGTTCCCTTTTCCACATATATGTCAACGACCTCTATCGACTATTTAGCAATCCACGGTCCAATTTCTGTTGTGCGTTCTACCAGAAAGGAGATGCTGAGGTTGGAGCTTGGCTACACCTGGTCAATATGAACAACCCTTTTCATTCGCCGACGACAGCACCCTGGAGGCTGCAGCACCTGATGAATCATTCTTTATCCTCAAGCTACAATTGATGACAGAAAACATACATCATTGGTTTGATGCAAATTTATTAGCTTTGAATGTAAAAAAAAATCGTTTCTTCTTATATTCTACCGCATTGGCAAGAACTGCCCTACTGTGACAGAGATTCAAACATCTAAGGGATTCATATCCCACCCAGCTGATCGGTTTGCTCGATTCATTGGGGTACATCTTGATGAAAACCTATTTTTCAAGTGGCATATTAATTCGATGAGACTAAAGGTTTCTCGAGGCCTTGGAATTATTCGGAAGCTGAAGCAAGTCTTTCCTTTCTCTATCCTTCATCTATTATACTTCTCTCTTACTTACCCTTATATATGTTGCTGCTCGTCAGTTGTGGATGTCTACATTTCCCTCTTTCCTTACACCTTTACATAATCTCCAACTGAAACCAGCAAAAGCCCAGCAGTCTACCACCCATATTTCTGTTGAACTTGCTGAAGATTAAAGACATTCATACATTGCACCTTTCTTTCATTGCATTTCAATATTTCTGTGGAGCCTTTCCATTAAGTTTTTCCGAGCTACTTGAGCTTTTTAGTAATGTCAGTCCTTATGAAACTAGGAAACAGGATGATGTGCTAGTGCCATCCACCCCTGTAGTGCACTCGGACTTTGGTCTGATAGTGGCTGTCGGGCATGCCTGGAACTCTATTCTTGTTGGGATTCGACGGTCCTGTACCATAGGCTCCTTCAAGAAACAGTTAAAGAAATTTTGATTAAAAAAATTAATTAATTTACAATATTGATCAGTTATTTATATTGTTAAATTATTTAGATTTAATTTAATTAACTAATTATTTAGAATGACTTTAATTATTTAGAATTGGGTGGTGTGAGTGTTGGTTCCTCGATGTATATTTTTTTTATTACTTTTTTTTTGTATTTTTTCTTTTAAGTAGGTGGTGCGGAGACCAGTAGTACTCGGGTGAGGATTGGTGAGTAGAATCTAAATATATTTTAAGTGTGAATGAGTTTAATAGTTATTTATATTTTTTACCCAAATAACGGGCCATTAAGCCCTTTGGGATATTTTTTTTTTATAAATGGAAATATATTGATAATAAAAGGAACTTGAACTTGAAAGAAATTATATTATTTTGGGTAAGAAAGAGGTTTTTTGCCTCTTTTTTTGTGCTCTATTTTTAGTGGAAATTACCTTGGCAATCCAACTTTCTGACAGAAATTTTCTAGTTCAAGTTCAAGTTCAATCACTTTATTATTCACATATACATGTATATATTTAACAAAGGCTCATGGGGAGACAAGCTCGAAAAACTTGGCCTAGACAAAGATAATGTAATGCTTAACACTACAGTATAAAGATAAACATTACGGTTAAGATACACTAACACAATAGTAATATGGAAGTAGCTGCTATCCCAGGATCCATCAATAAATATAAAAAATTTCAATATTATTACATATAAATTAATAATAGAAGACAGCCGATTCACCAGGATTCACCCAGAGCATCAAACCATACAAATAACTTTATCTTATTAAACATACGCTAAATTAAACATAATCTTGAACTAAATGAAATTGAAGATTCTTTTTTTATTAATTGGACAGAATAAAATATATCAATAAAATCCTTGTGAGCATCCCAGCACTGGGCTATTGACACAAACGGAGCAAATTTAGATCCTTCAGTACTATACTTGTCAATGTAGATGCTTTTTTCTGTCGAGCGTTATAATTATGCAAATCTTGTGATTGGAAGAACAAACTTTGATTGTGGTAATATGGCAGTAATTTCTTAAAACCATAATTGAATTTGAAAAAAATTGCCCGAAAAGTAAATTGCTGAGAAACTGGAATTGTATCTAGGTAAGTATATAAAGATGCTGTAGGAGACTTATTTGGAAGTGCATTAGGTGATGGAATAAAAAGTTTCAGAATTCTGAAGGCTTTATTTTGTAAAATCTGAATCGGTTTAATATAGCTTTTAAATGTAGATAAGTATACTAGGGAACAATAATTAATATTAGACTGAATCAGAGCAAAATAAATGCTTTGTAAAGCAGAGTAGGGCAAATAATGTTTCAACGTATGCATTAAACACCACACCTTGAAATCTTTAAGCGTAGATTTTGGATGTGTGTTTTAAAAGATTAGTTTTAGTCAATCACAAGTTCAACATATTCTATCGTTTCTACCAAAGATATTGATAATAGATACATTGAACAAGTAACCCGGGTAATACGAGGGCAGATATTTGACTTTCTGCCGTAAATTATAAAATTAGTTTTCGATAAATTTAAAGCAATAAAATTTGATAAACACCAATCAAGAACATTAGAAAATCCAGTATCCAGTTTCTCTCCCAGCTCCTCGTCATTTCTCTAAGAAAGTGAAACTGCCGTATCATCAGTAAAATCTGTATTGAGACACGAGATTGCCAAAGCGCGGTGAAGACAATTTATATAAATGAAAAAAAAAAACAACAGAGGACATAGGATAGACCCCTGAAGTACCCCAACCTTCGAAGACTGAGGAACGGGCGGATAGAGGAAATTGCCTCCATCTATTTGTTGCTTTCTCTTATCAAGATAGGATTTATTTAGATACAACACCGGTCTATACACATCACAATTATCTAATCTACAAAAAAGAATAGAGTGGAATACTGTATCAAATATTTTCTTGAAATCTAAATATATTGTTCGTGGAATTTCACCTCTATTTTAGCATTCATGAATATATTGGATGAGAGCAAGGACAACATGCTCAGTATTGTGTCCTGACCTAAAACCAAATTGGGAATTTTTGAAGAAAATAGGCAATTTAATAAAATCATAAACATTGTAATAGTCACCTTCTAAAATATTTTAGAAAAAGCAGCGGGAATTTGACTGGGTTTTCAGGAGAGTCACTTTTGTGAAGTGTAATTATCCTCGCTTCATTAAAAGCAGAGGGAAAAGTCCAGTTTTAAATGGGAGATTAATTATATGCTGTAATGGTAAAATTACTGCAGAAAATATTTATTTAATAATAATAGAACTAGATCCGCCTGTTTCTGGTGATTTACCTGGATTTAAACTACACACTATGTTTGGCATTTCAGACAGAGAAAAAGGTCCGAGAAAAATTGAATTGCTTTGAAGAGATTAAAGGTATGAAGAAAAATCTTTATTTACTGCGTGAATTAAACAAACTAGATTCTGAAATGTTGGTATCTTTTTCATTTTTTTTAGCAGTAGCAGATAAAAGCAGTTTGGTGGCAATTAGACTTATTAGATATAAATTAAATAGCGACGTCGCTTGGTCCATTTCCCCTGACAAAATTAACCACTTCTTGTCAAAGGTTAGCCGTAATTACATTAGGGAATTTGCTTCGCTTTTCCGTGTTTAGCTGATGATATATTGTTTTAAGTCGCTGCTATAAATTCATCCCTAGTTGTAGTTCACTTTTAGAAAAACAAGTTCGTAATTCTTATAGGGTCTGAGTTTCTTCTTTCTTTTGGCGTGTTTCTTATTCAGTTTTTCTCCAGGAATTTCTTTATGTCCGGTTCTAAGACGGCTTAAGTATTTTGTTTTGACTTGAGAAGATGCATAGTCACGGAGCCACGCGATATATATGGTTTTGGGTAATCAACAAGCAGCAGAAGGTTGAAAATGTAATCTGATGTATCAGGCTGAATGCAAGAATCCAAGTCGAAAAGTATCAATGTTTCTCCAAGTTCCCTGAAAATCAGTCTTGACTGACAAAAATGTCCTCAAAATCAATAAAAATTTCAAAATGCTCCAAAATTGATCGATTAATGCTCAAATCCAATGGGAATTGAATAGACCTTAATTATTTCCTTTTTTGTCATTCAGTTCCAATCTTTAAAAACTGACAAAAGATAAGATAATTTATAGCAATTAGGGAACAGTAATGATCCATCATGGGCTAAATTTGCCTATATAAGCTGTATTTTATTCGATGGATTCTGTAAAAAAATTTATCATTTTAAAAGTAAGCAACCTAGAATTTCAATAACCCTTTTTGTAATTGGATTATTTAGCAAAGAAACGAAGTGACCAAATTTTTAGTTCAGACAAACCTAGACATCTATCCAACACAAATAGGCCAGTTCTGGCACATCTCTGTGATTTAGTCAAACAGAAATATTTCATCGAAGGAATATAATCTATGGAAGAGCATGCTGCTGCTACTTTAATGGAGACTGACTTGCTTGATAGAGTACCTGGTAGAGATTAAGGACTTACCCTCAAGGGTATATCAGACATTCTGCAACGGGCTATTCAGTCTGGAAAAGCAAAATGGTCAGCCTGCCTAAGACTATAGGTAGGGTTGCCTTGTTTACTTCTCATTCCAGGCAATCTGACGGTTCTATGTCAATTATAAATTATTGGTCAACCTGCCTGAGACTCTAAGTGGGCGTGCTACAATGGGCTGTTTAGTGTGGAAAAGCAAAATGGTTAACCTGCCTATGACCCTCGGTAGGGGTGCCTTATTTCCCTCTCATTCCAGGCAATCATTATTATTATTTAAGAATTAACGACGCTTCTTGACTACTATGGTCCCTGCGTCGACCCTGCAGTGCATTCCTGCAGCGTGATTCGATCTTTGCGTCCTATATTACCAAGCTAAGGTCAAATCCACTGCGCCACCACAGGACATTCCAGGCAATCTAACGTTCCTATGTCAATTTTAAATTATTGGTCGACCTGCATGAGACTTTAGGCGGGCATAACTTTCTAAAAGCTAACAAACAAGTATTGGTCCATAAGAGAGTCATTCTTACTCCCGCCGTTTACCGGTGCCATTTAACCAAACACTTGGAAAACTACAGGCTCTATAATATCATAGTTCTATGACTATCTACCTTAGCTTTGCCCAAGGAATGACGCATGGACGGATGATAGACTTATCAATTAACAAAGAAACTGACATCATTTTGATACAATCCTAATAAGGGCTTATGCCAGATTTGCCTCTCACTCAATTGGACTATCTGTCTTGGCTTTTTCTACAATTAGCCATGGCTTGATGCCCTCAACTACTTGATTTTTAGTTCAAAATTTTTAATTCAATTGCAAATTCTCTGATCACGCGATGGAATCCACTACTGACTTGGATTCAAAGAAAGAAGGTGGAATGACAAAGATTACAATGAATGAGTTGGCACTTCTGAAGTGGATTTTAATTCTTCTATTTAGCGCCTTAGTTTCAGCTACATCAGTGAGACGCTATGACTTGCATTTCAAAGTGAGTTTAACACCGCTCAAAAATCAGCATTCCTTTATCCTGCAGCACCACACAGCTGTTGGTAAATTTAATTCTTTTCTGGAATCCATGCTCAATCCTTTTCAATAAATCTGCTTTTAGCAAAGCAAAAATCATGAATAATGAGCAGGCAAACCAGAAAAAAAAACCCAGACTTTTCAGCAATATAAATAACATCATCAAGGTTGAACTTCGGACTTTCAAGTAATTATTGGTGAGCGTTGACATCGCCGGCGACACAGGAACCCTTCCCCCATCTGAATAATTGGCTTTCTCGTGAATTTCTCCTATATATACCTTGTATTTTGGAAACAAGTGCCATTCCAGAGAAGGTTGCATTTTGGCCAGGAACCAAGTCAGTTGTTCTGCAGTGTTTAAAACAAAATTAAATTCGAATTAGTGGCCCGTAACACCAAGATTAGGAATGAGATGATTCATTCAGAGAGGGTGGTTGGGGGGGGGTTTGGAATTTCGTACCTCAGAAGCAACCCGTCAACTGAAGCAGAAATGACTGAAAGCTATGGAAAACAGACATTCAAAACTCTTCTACTCTCGTATCTTTTAATGGTGACATTCAAAACTGGATACATGTGCCCTTGGAGATAGATGTGATGGAATTTCTAGGTATGGTGACAAAGAATACAATATCATATGTCCTCTCTAAATACGCAACTGTCTGAAGAGCCGAATTCAAATTTCAAAGCCTATGGACAAAAACATGACAAACGAAAAATCATAAAAAAAAAAAACTACCAAAAAATACCAAAACGAAAACTACGAGACTAAAAAAAAATCATCCATTAGTCAATAATTAAATTGCGGAATGTCAGGGCAAGTTAAAAACTGGAAAAGCTCAGTAGAAATTAATCAATAAAGATAGGAAAAATAAAACCGGACATTAAAAAAAGAAAAAGAAAAAAGGAGAAACCAAAACAAGCGAAAATTAACTGCAATTAATTGTCAACAGTGTATTTGGCGTTCAACAGTGTATTTGTATTTCATTTGATTGTCAAACGATACAATCCTGATTTGCGAAAATAAACTGCAAATTTTGCTGGAGGAGTGCATAAGCTTATGCACTAGTGTTAAAAGAACTTGGTCTGCAATATATTGGTCATGTTATGTGTTAAATTTAATCAGACAAAACAAAACTAAAGCTAACCAGTTCTTACTGAGGATGTTTAAGAAATTTGAAGAGGTTTTGTCAATCAGATAAGATTTAACAGCGGTGATTACTGGAAGTATTCCAGGAGCCATGTGGTCAGCTTGAGCATCTCCTTAAACGGCTCATTTGCCAATTGACTTCAAACAGGTTGAATCTAAGACAACTTTTCCAGCCCATTGATAAAGCGACAACTAGTCCTTCAAAATTAAGACTTTTAAAATTAATTAGATTTTCAAAATTAAGACATTCAGCATTAGTAACTGAAAGTTTAGGAGAAACAAACCGATTGGGGAATCCCGACAGGGAGACTTGATGAGCTTGAGAATTTCCTGAGTGGGACTTTTAATTTAATATTATGATGGTTTGGAGAAGAACGGTAAGAGAAGGATTTACCTAGGGGATAAGGAGGTGGGGGACGGGCAAGGATATGGACGAAGCATGAAGAGGAAAGTGCAACTTGTTTCCTGTTGACTGGAAGTGAGAACAATTAGGATTTATTAACAAGACAATTATTAAGTGCAAAAAGTCTCAGACCTGAGTCACGTTGACAGGGTAGGCACGAGGGATAAAACGAATGGGTTGGAAGTGGTGTTTCGTGGAGATAGGGTAAGAAGGATTAGAATTGGCAGGATTTTTTTTGTAGAAGGAACCCTTTCCTTCTACAAAAAAGAAAGAAGGCAAGAAGTTGCTGGGAAAGGGAAGTGGGGTGCGAACTTTCTGGGAGGAGGGAGGTCAGATTTACTTGGGCAAATGACGGGTGGAGGCCCGAACCAGTCGACAACATCTTGGAGGCACGGAGCGGATAAATTATGCAAAAGGGTTTGTGACTGGGAAGGATATGAGTAAAAGCGGATTGTGGGAGGGTTTGGGTGCGATGGTGATTTGACTGGCCGTGATTAAACTTCTGGGTTGGAGGGGTGCTTCGGAGAGAAGATACCTGGAGCATATGGCTTTGTATCAGATAGGGTGGGAGGTAATGAGGGGTATTTAACATGAGATGAATGGGATACGCAGTGTTGCCCAAAAAAGGGGGATTTCCAGTGTGGAATCTTTGACTGTCAACAGCTGGGAGTGCTCAAGTTTGCGCACTTGGCTTTTGTTTGCAGCTTTAGCCCTATTTTTTTTTTTTGCAAAAAAGCAAGAGGGAACATAAATATGCAGGTTATCAAACCCAAAACAACGCTCGCTGGATGGTAACTTACATAAAGGAACATGGTCAAAATTATACTCTGCTTTAGTATATTTGCCGGTGAGGTACAAACGTTAACGAGCACTTCTTTTGGTCTCACGTGTTATATAAAAAACGGGAACAAACTCTTGGACTATGTTTATTTCGTTTTTTGAGGTCATGGGTAATAGATCCATGATTATAGGGTCACTTTACCTCTTTTGCAATTCCCTTGCTTAAAAAACAGGAAATTTTTTATAACACTATTATCAGCTATACTTTTTTCCTCTAGCTTGCTCGGAGCACGATCATGTCCAAAATCACTTTTTTCTTCTAATCTCCAAAAACATGCCAAAATTATGTTCGCACATTCGCGAATATTAGCAGAGAAGCCATTATTATTAGGGAGATTCACTTCCGTACTGTCAAAACGAATTCTGGCATCTGTATTCTCAAGGTCAGGCTTATAATTAGGTCGAATAGAGGTGAGATTGAGGTCAGATACAATTTCTTAACTTAGTTTTATGTCACTTGTAGTGGCTAAAGTTAATGAACTGGAATCCTCTGCTTTCTTCATACTTGTCTTGCTTGGCTTTCCTTGTTTTATGAGTTTCTTCGTCACAGATGTGTTCCATTACTTACTACAAAATTCGAATTAGTAATTTGGCCTATTTGTTAAGCTATAACTGGAACCCAGTTTCAATATCTGCCTTTAATCTTCTGTGGGTCTGTCGCAGTAATTAAAATTAATGATATTGGATTTTAGCATAAAGGCCTTTATAGTTACTCTCATAGAGTACCTATTCTGCACAGCAATCAAAAGTTAAAAAAAGAAGAAGAAAAATGAATTTACCCTACTGTATACAGAATACGCTACCTAGAGAGGTTTAAAATGCAAGCGATCAAATAGACTTAGAAGACTCCTTGGAAGTAGTGCGTTACGAACTTTATAATAAGAAATGAGTGTCTTTGTCTGTTAGGCTTTATAATCTAACTGTTTTAATACATTTTCCACCATAGGATGAGGAAAACTGGAACAAGATTCTTACGTTATAATATTTTACTTCACCACTTTAGTTTTTCTATCTTTTTGGTTATTTGGTTTCTTTTTTTTTGGTCTCCTTTTCTATTTTAAAAATTGTTGTTTATCTACTAATCTAGACTATCCTACATTCAATTTTTGCTTCGTAGTTTAAAAATAAAATAAATAAATAAAAAAAATCGCTTTCTGGACGGACTCTCCTTGACACTTCTAAAAAAGTAGAGCCATTTTAATGAAAGTTATTAAATTATTTATTAAAGTTATCAATAGTTATTAAATAGCATTTAATGAAAGTTATTAAATGTCCGATGAAAATCAGCAGTAGAGTCTTTGAGATGAAAACTACAAAAATAGAAAAACCCAGCACATACTGTTTTATGAAAACCCGAGAAAACTATTTTACACCCTTACCCCCCACAAAAGTTGAATTCTTAAAAGTTTCAAATATATTCCCAGCCGTGAGACAAATCAGGTACCCAATGTTTAGTTTCACAAAATAGCTTTTAGGGCATAACGGTTAACGATTGCCAGAGAGTTAGCAGCATAGGGAATTACATAGGTAGATGTAAACCGCAAAATCCGAAGTCATCTATCTCAACTACTTATCTTCAAAATATAAAAGAAAGTTTTTCTAGAAAAGCGATTGTTTACCCAACAGTATTTTATTTAGAGCTTAATTCTACATACCATCACTTTACTGAATCCAATATTTTTTGTTAATGTCGTCAGTACTTTTTTCTCTCTATCAACAAGAGATTCTTCTAGGATATGAACAAGCTTGGCTGGAATAAATCTTTCACCCCATTTGGGTAATGAATTTGTCTTGGTGAAAATCCTCTTAGTCAAAAGAATATTCCCACTCTGTTCTCGCCATAGAACATCCTCGGATAGAACATGTTTACTGTAAATGTAAACATTAATTGGTCAGGATAAAATCGAAATCAAAAGCAAGTTTAACATCAAATTGCGAATGAAAAAGGTCAGTCAAGATGAACTTTCTCATGACCAAAGTACTGCAAAAAAGGCGTAATGAAAATGTACAAATACAACAAACTATAAATGAAACAAAATGGCAGACTATCGTCAATGCAGTCCGCATTAATAGCTTGTCCCTTTAAACATATTTACAGGGACTTCCTCCAATTTATAATACTTGTTAGATTGACCCAAACCTCGCAATAAAATAAAGAACAAGGATACTGAAAATATAGATACTGAAAGTAATAATTGAGCTCGTAAAAGGTCGAACTAATCAAATCTGCCCTTTTTTCAACTATAGTATAAAAGCATTTAGATATTTTTGTCATTAAATACTAAAAAAACCAAATGTGTGATGTTCCTAAACCTGGATAGCGCAGCCAGCCTTCATAATAGTAATATATAGCTATGGTATGTTGAGAAGTTGGGAGGAAGTAGTAAGTCTAGGCTTGTCTCGTTTAAAGATCCCAATTCGTCAAATATGAAGCAAGATTTGCTTTGTGAGGAAAAATTAGCGACAGTACTAAGTACTAAGTAAAATAAGGCTCCAGGTGCTGATAATATGGAAATAAGTTTCTTAAATATGGTGGCTATGAGGTTAGAAATAAGTTACTGAGGATTATAAATATGATTTTTGAAAAAGGAGAAATACCTAACGATTTTAGGCAAAACTTCATTAAACGACTGTATAAGAAAGGTGATAAGAGTGAGTGTGGTAATTATCGAAGCATTAGTTTGGTCTCTGCAGGTAGAAAATTACTTAGCAATATGATACTTTTTAGACTGAGAGATGCAGACAAAGTATTAAGAGAAGAAAGTGCAGTTTTAGAAAAGGTGGAGAATGCGTCGACGAAATTTTCACACATAGGTCAATAATTGAGAAGCGCCTTAGTTGTCAAACACCTTTGGTCCTCATTTTTATAGATTATGAGCAAGCGTTCGATTCGACGATAGAAGAGCTTTAGCAAAGGTCATATCCTTGTATTGTATACCAGACAAAAACATTAGTGATTAGTGCTATGTTTGAGAATAACACTGGTGCGGCTAAGGTAGGAAATGAGGTTAGCAGCTATTTTGCATTACATCAAGAGTTAAGCAGGGTTACGTTCTAGCCCCCCTATGGAACATTTGACGGACTTTATCTTAAAGAGCACAGTAAAGGCAAGGGAGACCACAAAATCAAATGGGGAGGAAAAACTCTCCTGGATTTAGATGATGCTGATGATTTAAGCATCCTAGATGAAAGAGTGAGCAAAATGAATAATTTTTTAGAGATTTTGCGAGTTCAGGGTATTACAATAGGTTGAAAATTAATTTTAATATGACTAAGTCACTAAAGCTAGGAATAAGTGAAGATTAAAAGGTGACGTTAGGTAACGAAAAGATTGATCAGGTGGGCGGCTTTACTAACCTTCGTAGTATTATTAGTTAAGACGGTGGGAGGAGTAAAGATGTTAAAAGTAGAATAGCCAAGGCTCAGGGTGATCTTTCATAGTTAAAAAAAAAGTTTTGAAAAATAGGAAGATAAATCTGCAAATCAAGATTAAAATATTGAATGTACAGGGATGACGGTGGTCAAATATGGCCCTGAAGCATGAGCGCTCCAAAATGCGGATAAAGATTAACTAAATGTTTTCCAGAGAAATTGCCTACGGATTGTTCTGGGTACCCGGCTGACTGACCGTATTTCAAACAGTTGGCTGCGCGAAAGATGTGCATCAATCCCCCTTTCGAGGCCTACAATGAAAGAAAGGCTGAGACAGGTAAGTTACGTTCTGCAGATGAAGAATGACAGATTGCCGAAGATTGTCCTTTTCGGCCAACCGTCATGGCTAAACGGAAAGCAGGCCTTCCTCATCTGGGGTGGGAGGATGTCATAAAGAAAGATTTAAAGGAAATGGAGACTTTCTGGGAGGGTGTAGAGAGGGAAGCTTTGAATACATTGGGTTGGAGGAGGACAGTGCCTAGCAGTGTTGTCCTCAGGTGGCTTGGTGCTGCGGTGAGTTGGTAAGAGTAGTAGTAAATTAGTCACATGGAATGTGTAAAGACAGATGGACGGAAATTTAAAAAAAAATCTGTTAAATAGTGATAAAGCTGTAGGAAATGATAAGGAAAAGAAATACATTTTTTTTGACAATTTCGAAGTGAGGGAAGAAGTATTTTACGAGGGATTAGAGAGAGAGAGTACTACAAGGATTAAAATGATATGTCCTCATATGCTGATAGCAAGACAAATGATTATTCTCAGTACGACGGCGACAAAGTTTCACGCAAATTACTAAAGGTTATGTGAAACAGAGGGAATATCCAGTGATTATAGACAAATTTCAATTAAACCCCTTTATAAGACACGTGATAAGAGCGAGTGTCATAAATAGAGGCATCAGCTGAATTTATATAGGAAGCACAGGGAAGAATAGTATGTGTTGAAGAAGGATAATTGAGAAAAATCTGAATGATCAGACCCTTTAGTCTTAATTCGGTAAGCCAATTGAACATAAACTCGATAAGCCAATTGAAGAGCCTTCATAAAGATCCAATTCTTCCATATAGGTGAGTATAATTTTAGTAATAAGTGGAATGTATAAGAGAAACATTGCAAAAATTTCGATAGGAAGTGAGGTTAGTAGTTGGCATGGCGTTGAATTAGGAGTTAAGCAAGGTTGTGTCCTCTGACTATTTAAATAGATTTTTAATTCACTTTCTCCTAAGAAACATATCAAAGGCTATACATCAAGATGGGATCAAACAGGAAGAATCCCGTAGACTTTGATAAGTGTATGATTTGAGGGTCCTAGGTAACATATATTAACCAACTGAAGGAGTTTTTGTAAGTTTTGAGAGCTAAGGGAGCAAAAATACGTTCAAAAATTAATGCTAAGAAGACTAAGTCGCTTAGAATAGGAAAAAATATTTGTGAAGTAGGAAAATGAGAATATCAATCATGCCGATAGCTTCACCACTTGGATAGTAATAATAGTAGAGATGGTGGATACAGTGAAGACTTAAAAAGTAGCATAGCTAAGGTACAAAGTCTTTTTTCCCTAGTTTACGAATCAATATTAGGATGTTAAAAGCTACTGTAATGATTGCTGACCAGCAAGGTTCTGAAATATGAGCGCTTGGAAAGGCAGAGGAGAATTTCTAAAAGAATTTACCTGGGAATTACATAGGGATAGTTTTTAGGTTCCCCATTTACAAACCATTTGCATACATACAAGCTGTAAAAAACATTTAGTTCCATCCAACTTTCTGGGGCCCATTCCACTTTTGACGAAAGAAAGGCTGAAATGGCTACGGCACGATTTTGATAGGATTCTTTTTTGGATGGTTTTACTTTCTTTGGGCCCTCGTTCGAGATGCCACGATGCCAAACGGGAAAAACACATTAAACTAGAGGACGAGTAAAGACGGTATAAACCTCTAAAGAATGAGAAGGGTGCAGCATAGCTTGCAAAGGAGCTTTAAGAATGACATCAAAGCATTTGTTTTGAGCAGGACTTTTTTAATGAATGACATCAAAAACACTACAAGGGATGGGATAAAGTTGAAAAGGACGGTAATTTTAAGATACTCATCTGAGTTATCTCGGATTTGGATTAGGTGTTCCTCATGTCTAAGGCTAATGCCCCACGTCTAATTTCATTAATGATGTTCATATTTTTCCTCAATAGCTTTCTAAAGCATGTTTTCAGGATAATTGAGTCACTGAAAAATTTCTATCTCTTGAGAAAAGTTGAGGAGAAGGCTCCCACCACTTTGGAGTACGCCAATGCGGATAATCCGTAACCGAGGGATCGAATGTGACTACTTGCAATCCTTTTAATGGGAATGAAGCAATCATTTTTAATGCAGGCTAGTTTAGTATTAATACGTAATAATTAACACGCCTTTGTGGCGTTTTCAAGCGCTGGGCTTGTTCATGATCGAAATTTCACAGTCTTCAACAGTCGTTGGTCTGATGGATTTCCAAAACAAAGAGTCTTACTTTGACTTCCAACATTGAAATCAAATTCTCCCACAAGGAAGGAACAAATTATTTCAGGAGGTTTTGAAGCTTGAAGCAGAATATTACCATATTCTTTGTTTATACATCTCAAGGCCTAATATGACGGTTCAAGATCTTCTTGAAGCAAAGCATGGCGGAGCTTTATCGTCGTTGCTTATCATCATAATAATAAACTGCATATTGAGAAACAAAACCACATAAGGTATCAGTCTGAATACAGAAAAAACTATGTGATTTATGCTTTACCAAAGACATAACTATTCTCGAGAACTGCAAGGAACACCTACAACAGAAGGCAAAACGCATCGAGCTTAAAATCAATAAAACAGTCGAATACACGGAATAGGCTAAGTATCTTTAAGGAACAATTGGAAATCCATTACAGAAAGAGGTGGTGTCCTGTATACATCAAGGGAGTATAGCCTTCAACATAATGAAAAGAATCTTGGGATCGAATTTCTTTTTACGCCTAACCAAACTCACTCCGAATCTACAACAGTGCTGTTCTGCCGCTTCTGAAGTGCTAAGTTGATTCAGAGAATATGAATGGAGGACAAGAGCGTCACACCCTGAACTTTGAAAGTGTCTGTCTCCAAAGAATCCTGAAAATACACTGGCCAGACTGGGTCAAAAATATTGAAATCCAAAAAAAATGACAAATCCAACCTTATTACAAATTTCATTCGCCATTGTCGATGGCAATGTCTATGTCAGGTTTTCAGAAGGGAAGGCTTTAGAACTCCCAGGGCCACCTTCCAGAGTGTGTCCTTAGGATCAAGAGGGATAACCCTACACCAGGCATATTAATCACACCTTCATTGTTTTTAAACACATTTTCGCAGCCTAAATGGAAAGATGTAGAGCGGCATCAATATATTGCGAAGAATGGAGACTCCTTTTTGTTGCCCTAGGCACCTCCGGATACACAGGAGAATCTAAAGTTTTTGTTCTTCAAAATCCATCGTTCATACAGGTTTGAGAATCCCCAACAGACTGAAAGTAAATGACAAATGTAACAGACAAAATCATAAACAAACCCTTTATCTGCAATAGCTGATGACAGAGTAAACAATAAAAAACTATGCATTTCAAGCAGCAGCAGGTTTCAGTACAAATTGTTCAAAATGAAAGAAATTTCTCAGATTTTTGGATAAATCTTGTATCTGTAGTGAGAACTATTTTATCCCTAAAATAGAGTTTTATAAGATCCATTTTCATTAATATTATATAATTTGTGCATTTTATTTTTAGTTTCTGCCATTTTATTGTAAATGTAGACAGACCCTTGAATGGATTCATGCCCCCAATCCCACCCTGTCAGACTGAAAATCTTAGCAAATCATTGTTAGACTCTCACAAATTGATAACGTAAACAATAAAAAATCAAAAACGAATGAACCTGTATGGATTTGGGTATCGCCACCAGAATGCTGTTGCTACGTATTCCCATGGATAATGAAAGACTGAATTTGACTCATAATGCTTCACCATAGTATCAATAATAACTGAAAATAGATAACGACTTAGCCTTCTTATAAACAAATAAAGATAAGAAATGCCAAGCACTAAATAATATAAGTAAAGATAGATAGATAAGTGTATTTCAAAAACCAATTGGGCCATATACACACAAAAATATAAATTAATAACAAATAAGCAAGGAAACCAAACAACAGCACAAATTACAAGCACACACACAAACAGAATACAACGCGAAAATACATAATCTAACGACAAAAAGACATTAATCCAATAAACTTTTTCTTCTTACTAAGGATTTATCTATATACACTTGTATATAGACTAGAACTCGAAATAGAGTGGTTGGTTTACTATTTTGCAGAATACCAGCAAGCATCAAATTAATCAAATTTATTTTACCCGTAAATCAAAGAGCAACGGGTATTTCTGGAGAAAATGATCCAAGTCTTCATACCCATCTTTACAAAGAGGACAAACATACAGTCTATCAGAAACAACTATCTTCTTTTTTGTGTCTAACATTTTTCGCCCATTCTGGATTGGAAAACAATTCACCCCGAGCTGAATCCAATGACTTAGAATCATAACCGGTAAATTAAATTTAAAATAAACTCCCTCTCCCAAACTAGGTTTTGCCTGATTATAATATTGTAGAGTTGCAGAATCTAAAACCAGCTCTTGCCAATGCTGGATTTCCTAATATAAATCGTACCTGGCTTGCTAAGTCTGTCGGTATATCACTAGAACAAAGACCATTATTCCATAAGCTGTTCTAGTAGAAAATGACATTTCTACTTGTTCTAGCAGTGACTTGATTTTGGGATGGCCGCGAGGTTTTTAAACCACTTTTCAACATGTGATCATATGCCGCTCTTATTAGTCTATTTTCATTATTCCTAATCAAAAAAATAAAATAATTAAAAAAAAAAGAAAAATTAAAAAGAAAAAAAGAAAAAAACACTAAATAAAAGACAAAAAGACAAAACTAAAGAAAAAGAAAAAAAAGAAAAAACTAAAAAAGAAGAAACACGAGAGCAACGCAAAACCAGGCTTGCGGCTCAAAGGGAAAGGGCCAGATTACGCCTGTCCAATTTACGTGATCAATTTAATCCAAAAATGATATAGCGTTGGCCCTTGCGTCGTCCGGAATAGCCGCAACGTTGCTGCTTGGTGGAAGAACTACTTATTCCACTTAGAAATTGCCTTTGAATATGCAGTCTACAGAAACTTCCACGTGCAACATTCCCTAATCATCTGGGATAAGTAAAGTATTGCAGCAATGCAAACCTTTTGTTTGGGACGAGTGCACGATGGCACACAAAAAATCGCTCGAGGCTCTTGACCGATCATTGCAAGATTTGCGAGGAAATTCCAAACCTTTTGGCAGCACATTAATATTGCTTGCGGGAGATTTCAGGCAAACATTACCTGTTATTCCTAGATCGACACCTGCAGACGAAATTAATGCTTGCCTTAAAAATTCTAATTTATGGGTACACGTAAATACATTGACGTCAAGAAAATGATTTGGTTGAAAAGATATTTCCGAATATTCTAACCAATTATAAAAATCATAAATGGCTAAGTGAACGAGCGATTCTGGCAGCCAAGAACAAAGACATCCACGAAATCAACAATATTATTCTGACCAAGTTTCGAGATCGGCAGTCATTTACAAGTCAGTTGACACAGTTCTGGAATCAAATCAAGCGGTTAACCATCCATCAGAATTTTTAAATATCCTAGATCTCCAGGGGATCTCTAGGCGTACCAATTACACTGTTGCAATTACAATTTAAAAGATTGCAATTCCCAATTCGATTAGCATTTGCAATCACCATCAACAAAGCTCAAGTGCAATCATTAGAAAAAATGCGGTTTAGATCTTAAAAACGGATTGTTTTTCCCATGGACAATTATATGTTGCATGTACTAGAGTCGGTAAACCGGACGATCTATTTATATGCACAGACAATGGGACTACGAAGAATGTTGTATATCCATAAGTTTTATTCAGTTAAAAATTAACACCTTGCATAGGTGTTACTTTAGGGGGGGGGTTAGGCTTGCGGCTCAGAGAGAAATTACCAACCAAAAAAAAGCGTGTCGACGTATTACAAGGGCAACGCAAAACCTGGCTTGCGGCTGAAAGAGAAAGTAAAAAAAGAATGCGTGTTGAGGAATTACCAGAGTATATTAGAGGAATTACCAGTTGTATATCCGCAAGTTTGACGCAGTTAAAAATTAGCACCTTGCATACGTGTTGCTGGGGCACGTTCCAGAAAAAAAAATAAAGAAGAAAAATAAAATAAAAAAGAGGAAAAAAACAAAAAAAAAAGTAAACAACTTAAAAAAACTAAAAAGAAAAAAAAGAAAAAAACTAAAAAAAAGAAAAAAGCCAAAAAAAAAGAAAAATTAAAATTAAAAAACAAGGGATTACAAGAATTCAAAACCTTAAAAAAGAAAACCGAAATTTGAAGCTTAGTAGATATCATTGTTAGAAATTGGACTGGTTTTTGGCAGCGCAATAGCGCTGCCTAAGTAAAGAGCAATACGGGTACAGTGTATTTTTTTTTATAACCAAGGCACTTTGTATAGAAGCATAGAAGAAATTGTAGTAGAAACCTTGGAAGGAGCTCATTCGGTCAGAAATTGAAAGTTTTACTGCTCCTTCTAAGAGTCAAAAGTGATTGGAGTGCAACAATTCCCCCCCCCCCCCCAAGCCCAAAAATTCCCTGAACACATGTAATAAAAATTTTGACATAGCGGTTTTGTTCAATGTAGTTGAAATATCAAGTGACTATGTCTCAGAAGATGTCGATACCCCCTCCCAGAGCCCTCGCGACAAGAGCCGATTGTTTACATATAGTATTTGTTATTGAAGGGGGGGGGACCTTTAATGTAAAAAAAAGTCGAAAAATATTCACATGAGGTTTTCAGAGAATTTAGGGAGAGTTTAGGACTAAATTAAAATACGTTTTGTGCATACGGGCTCTTAAAAGGTGTAACTACAGAATGACCGAGTGTATTAAGTTGAAACTTCCAGGGTATAATGAGGGGGAAGACTAGGCCTAATTGACCAAAAAGATAATATTAGCACGCTACCACTACTACTACTGCTACTACAACTATTGCTTCTTTAGCAACTACTACCAAGACTGACAATATTGACATGAAATTTTGGAGAAGTGTTAAGAAGGAAGTTGAATTAAATCAAGATATACAATGTGCATAAAGATTGTCAAAAAAGGCGTATCATCAAAATCTTTGGATGAGCTTACCATATCGAGCTGAAACTTCCAGGGCATCATGAGTGGGATGTTCAACAGACCAAAAGGCAACAAGTGCATAGTAGCAACGTAGTATTAACATATTGCCTTTTGGTCAGTTAAACATCCCTTTCTTCAAGTTCTGCTATGATATTACCGATATGTCCTTTTGATAGCCTGTAGTCTATATCCATATACTTGTTGAAATTTCCTTTTTAATACTCTTAGCCTTATGAGCAGTTGCAATCGAAGTAGAAGTTCGAGTAGTAGTAGTGGTAGTAGTATTAGTAGTAGCGTGTACGTATTACCTTTCAATCAATTGATCTTCCCCCTTAAGAATTATCTGGAAATTATAACTTTAAACCCAAATCCGTTCCTGAGACAATCGGCATTCACATACCCTAGTGTCTTTTGATTTAGTTCAAATTTGCCCACAATATTATCTGAGATTTCCAACTTCATTGAGACTTAGCCTTAATAGCACTAGTATCACTGTAGTAGTGGTGGTAGTAAGAGAAGCAGTAGCATTAAAAGTATAGAATTAGTAGTAGTAGTAACAGTAGTAGCTGCAGTATTAATAACAGTAGTAGCATGTATATGTTGCCTTTTGATCAGTTGAACATCCCCCGTATGATACCCCAGAAGTTTCACCTTGATACAGTAAGCCATTCAAAAAATTTTGTTCATGTGCCTTTTGACACCCTTTTCATCTTAATACTCCTAACCCTATAAGTAGTTGCAACTGAAGTAGTAGTAGGAGCAGTTTAGTAGCAGTAGCAGTAATGTCAGTAAAAGTAGCAATGGTAGTAGTGTTAGTAGTAGTATGCTCATATTACTTTTTGGTCAATTAATCTTGCCCTGTAAGCATTCTCCAAAAAATTTTAAATTAGTACCCAAATCTAATATTGAGATACACCATTTTGACAATCTGCATGCATATAGTGTTTTGATTTAGTTCAGACACACCTCTATATTATGTAAAATTTTCACCTTTGTTTAGGTAGGCTTAATAGTAGTAGTATCATAGTAGCAGTAGTAGGAGCAGAAGTAGCAGTATTAGTGTTGAATTAGAAGTAGTAGTAATTATAGTAGCATCAGTAGTAATAGCAGCAGTAGCAGGTACAAGTGGCCTTTTTGGTCAATTGAACATCCCAATCACAATGCAGCAAAAGTTCAATCTTGATACAGTGAGCCACTCCAAAAATATTGCTGATACGCCTGTATAAGCAATCTGTATGAATATAATACATTTAATTTTAGCTTAACTTTCCCCTCAACGTTTCCCCAAATGTTCATTTCAATATCCTCAGCCTTGGTAGCACAGAAGCTTGGTTACTGAAAAAGCAGTAGTTTTAGTGGTGGTAACAGTGGTAGTAGGATAGTTGTAAAATTTTTAGTGTGGAAATATTATCCTTCTGGTCAATTAATCATCTCCCTTATAATTTCCTGAAGGTTCCAAATTAATATACTCACTCATTCCTGAGTTACGCCTTTTTGAAAACCCACAAGCACATAATGTGTTTTAATTTAGTTCCAGACTCCCCTCAATATTCTCTAAAAAGCTCACCCGAAAACCCTTTGTCTCTTTGGAAAATAAAGGTCAAATACGACCACCTTTCTTGATAACATAAACCATGTGTAAACAATGTACAAATTGTCTAACTTGCAGCCCTTGCCCTGAGGGCTGTGCAAGGGTTGATATCCCCAAAGGCATAATTACTGGAATTTTCAACAGCACTGAACAACATACTAGTCTCAAAATTTGGATTGGATGTGCCTTGGGAAATCATGGACATGGCGGGTGGGTAAAAAGGTAAAGGATATGGTATTAGACTTTACAGTCCCTACCGGCAGAGCTGATCTCTGTTTCTTGGCCCTTCAGCCAGGAAGTGCAATGGGGGGTTGGGGGCCAACCACCCTGTGCATTCGCACACCCTTCCTGTTTACCTTCCCCAGATTTCCCTCTAATGACTTTTCACTCTTAAAAAGGGCACTAGAACTTCCAGTTTCCAAGCAAATAAGCCTCATCCAAAGTCTATACAACCATCTAATCCATTAAAACCTTATATGACCCAAAGCATAGCTTGTAGCCCTTACTCCTGGGCTCTGGAAGGCTGTGTCAACCCTGAAGGCATTGTTATATGTTCTTTGGACTATTTTGAACAACATGGCTATCTCACAATTTTAATCAGATTCGTTTGGGGAAAAGAGGGCGTCAGAGGGAGGGGGCATTATCCCTCCATCACTTTTGAATCTGAAAGACAACTAGAAATTTCAATTTCCAATCAAATGAGCGTCCTCTAGAGTTTATACAATCAGCCCTTTGACAAAAACCTTATATGTCCCGAGAGCATAACCTAAAACCCTTGCCCCCTGGCTCTGGGGGGGGTGGTTGTTTCGACCCTAAAGGCCTTTTTATGTGATCTTCAGTCTAATTTTAACTAAATATCCATTTAAAACTTTCTATTGAATGCATTTGGGAAAAACTGGAGGAAGGATAGTGCCCTCTCATGATTTTTGACTCTTAGAAAAGGCACTATAACTTCTGATTTCTAATCAAAAGAGCCCTCTCTGAAGTTTATATGACCATCTTTTCCATAAAATTTTTAAATGTTAATAATATAGAATAGCTTTGTAAATTATATTCTGGTCTTCAGAAAGTAGGGAAGGCATCAGCCCTACTCATCTTAGTTTCTGCTAGTTTTGAGTTTGAACTGGTCACTTATTGTAAAAATGCTTATTTTGGGTTGCATTTATGTATTGATACTGAATTGTGGTAGTGTTTTGTTTCGAAAATTATTTGAATTTTTCTGCTCATTCTTGGTTTAATCTATATCTTCAGTGTTCTTCGAAAAACATATTTTGTGGAGAATATTTTTTGAACTAATTTCGTTTCCATAATTTCCCTTTTTCATTGGCAGAGAAAAGTTTAAACATTCCATAAAGTTGCAGCCACAGAATGAACCCAGACCATAGATACCAAAAATTTTAGCTGGACAAAACATACAAATCCTTTACCTAGAGTCCCATCATGATTACATCATATAAGGTACAAGGGCCTGAGCTACCAAATTTACCAAGCAAAGGAATTGCACGCAGCCCTATCTATAGGCCTACTATCATATCAATGACTCATAGGATTAGTAAATTTTTAATGGTTTGCATCAATCAAATTCTGTTAGAATACAAAGCAAAACTAACCGAAGTTTTTATGGAGCCAAATGGAGAAGTAATAATCACAATATTTTACTAAGGCATTAAAGAGATGCTGTCTCTCTGATAAATCCATCTCAAATTGGTTTTTAATAAATTTTATTGGTTTTAACTAATAAAACCTCAAATTGGTTTGAGGCAATATTTTTAGTAAATTTATGATTTAAATTTCTTGGTTGTCAGCACATACAGAACTTGGATCTTAGCAACATATATTTCACACGAACTGTAACATTTTGTAGTCAATTGAAGTTGATTTTCTTTAGCTTTTGATGGACGGTATAGAACAGCAAAGGGCACTTGGGTTAAAAAATATTTTACTCCTGACCATTGGGGATCTAGAAGTCTAGACATGACTTACATTTGTTTCTGTAACTAATTTTGCTTATATTTTAGCTTCAGAAATCTGTTTTTTTCTTCTAAGTGTTTTTGGCCCAACAAAAAATATTCTAGTTGGCGAATTTTTCTATGGGTTCTCTCAAAATTCCTCTTTGATTAGTTTTTTTGCCAAAGTTAATTATTTTTTAAGATGTTTACTGATAGTATTCTGTCCATTTGGAAGCATTGGAGGACTGTTGGTTACATATGAATACTTTCAGAAAAATTTGGCTCAAGTCTAAGATGCAAGATAAAAATCAATCTGTTCTCATTCTGGCAAAGTTTTCAACTTTAACCTTTTCTATTTATCTATGCAACACAAATATACAATGATCACAATTTACATTTTTAATTCAAGCCAACTCGTCTTTGTAAGAAATTATGTTTTGTTTTATGGTTGACAAAGTTTGGAGAAATTGTTTACAAAATCACATAGCCCAATAATTACAATATTAAAAAAAAATTTGATTTTATAATGGTTATCAAAGTGAAGTCAGAAAGAGGATACTGAAAAAGAGTAAACTAAAAAAAAAAAGATTTATCTTTTGATGACAGTGAAGAGTGACACTAAAACTTAATAAAGAGCAAAAACTGTCCTATAGAACAGGGGTGGGGCAGGATGCTGAAAGCATTTACCAGTCAAACAAAAATACTTAGGGGGTGATTACAAATGTTAACTCACTGATTACCTTTTAAAGCATTAATATGCTATTCCATTCTTGAAATGTATGTTAAAAATATTTGTCATCCCATTGTAATTGCCCAAGTGCTTGATTATTTGTTCTTAGAGTATTGGAGACAAAAAGATAAACTCTAGAATAACCAAGAGCTAAGAGCTCATATGGCAGTTGTGACAAGGCAAGAAGAGCTAAGAGCCAAAAGCTCACATGGTATGAGCTCTAGCAAAATTCTAAGAATCAATAGATTGATTTAAAAGGAAAATCAGAGGCTTAATGCCAGTCAGGATTTAAAATAAGAGCTCTGAGTCATGATGTCCTTCTAAATATCAAAATTCAGCAAGATCCAATCATCCATTTGTAAGTTATAAATACCTCATTTTTTCCTCTCCCTTTAGCCCCCCAGATGGTCGAATCTGAGAAAACGACTTTATCAAGTCAATTTTTGCAGCTCCCTGACACGCCTACCAATTTTCATCATCCTAGCACGTCCAGAAGCACCAAACTTGCCAAATCACTGAACCCCACCCCCAACTCCGCCAAAGAGAGCGAATCCAGTACAGTTACGTCAATCACGTGTCAAGGATATTTGCTTATTCTATCCACCAAGCTTCATCCCAATTCCTCCATTCCAAGTATTTTCCAAGATTTCCCCCTCCAACTCCCCTCAATGTCAAAATATCTGGTCGGGATTTGAAATAAGAGCTCTGAGACATGAATTTCTTCTAAATATCAAATTTCACTAAGATGCAATAACCTATTCGTAAGATAAAAATACCCGAATTTTCATGTTTTCCAAGAATTCCAGTTTCCCCCTTCAACTCCCCCCAATGTCACAAGACATGGTCGGAATTTAAAATTAGAGCTTTAAAGCACAAGATCCTTCTAAATATCAAATTTCATTAAGATCTGGTAACCCTTTTGTAAGTTAGAAATACCTCAATTTTCAAAATTACTCCCTCCCCCCTAGACTCCACCAAAGACAGCAGATCTGGTCCGGTTATGTCAGTCATGTATCTTAGACAGGTTTTTATTCTTCCCATCCACTTTCATCCTGATCTCTCTGCCTTAAGTATTTTCTAAGATTTCTTGTCCCCCCCCCAATAACACTGGCCGGTTGAGATTTAAAATAAGAGATCTGAGTTACAAGGTCCTTCTAAATATGAAGTTTCATGAAGATCCGATCATTCCTTTGTAAGTTAAAAATGCATCATTTTTCTAATTTTTCATAATTAACCCCCCCCCCCCCCCAATAGAGCGGATCCATTCCAATTATGTAAATCATGTATCTAAGACTTCTGCTTATTTTTCCCACCAAGTTTCATCCTGATCCCTCCACTCTATATGTTTTCCAATATTGTATGCTTTCCCCTCCCAACTCCCCCCCAATGTCACCGGATCTGGTCGTGATTTAAAATAAGAGCTCTGAGATACGATATCCTCCTAAATATCAAATTTCATTGAGATCCAATCAGCCATTTGTAAGTTAAAACTACCTAATTTTTTCTTATTTTTCAGAATTAACCCCCCCCCCCCAGCTACCCCAAAGAGAGCAAACCCGTTCCGGTTATGTCAATCATGTATCTAGGACTTGTGCTTATTTTTCCCACCAAGTTTCACCCAAATCCCTCTACTCTAGGTGTTTTCCAAGATTTTAGGTTTCCCCCTCCCCCCCCCCAATGTCACCAAATCTGGTCGGGATTTAAAATAACAGAACTGAGACACGATATCCTTCCAAAAATCAAATTTCATTCAGATCTGATCAGCCATCCATAAGTTAAAAATACTTCAAATTTTCTATTTTTTTTTTCTGAATTAACATGCCCAACACCCCCCCCCCCCGCAGATGGTGAAATCGGGAAAACGACTATTTTTAGTTTAATTTGGTCTGGTCCCTGATACGCCTGCCAAATTTCATTGTCCTAGCTTACCTGGAAGTGCAATTCCAGAATTTGCAATTGCTATAAGTCACTTTGTTAATACCAAGTACCATAAAAACCCAAATAATTGCCCAAAATAAAATATCATCTACATAATGAGAGGAGTGCTCCCCCCCCCCTCAATAATCATATAAAATCATTTTTTGTACATTCAATCATAGACCTCTACGGACTTTTCTAGCAACTCCACCATGAATGGTACATGTCCCCAAAGGCACCTTTGGGGGCACACCACAAGGTCTTTGTCATGGCTTATTGGATATTTTCTATATCTCTATTACAAAACCAGATCCATCAATCCATTAGATTTCAGGAAGGTTAAAGTCCCCCAAAACAGCAAGATTATTGCTGGTGAAATTGGATATCACATGTGATAACATGGCAGCCAAATTAGATTCATGGTCAAAAACACTAGGGCTTCTATGGACAACACTCACTATAATTGAGTTTGTTTGATTGTGTATTTTTATCCACACAGACTCAATTCCATCAGTAGTCATAGAATTAATATGAATGAGAGTAACCTTTGGTCCATCTCTAATATAGAAACTTCTTTGGTGGTAAAGTGGGAGTTCAGACTAGACAAGAGTTGGTAACCATTGATTTTGACTTTATCAGAAGATAAGACAGTATTGCTACAACTTTTGTCTTTAGTTTTATTCTTTCACTATAAATTACATTTTCAGAGTTCCTTCCCTTTTTTTCATGCTTATAACCACACATATAAAATATGTATTTCTTTACTTAAAGTGATTGCATCTTTCTACAATTTTTCAGATTGTCAAAGCATTTGAAAGACTTGAGGACCTTTCCAGTCTATAGTAATTACAAATTCAGAAACACTAACATTTCAAATACAAGAACATGTAATAATTTGAGGCTTTGCTACATTGTTGCCTTTCAAATGTATTGTTATTTCTTTATTAGCCTATCATTTTTGCAGAAGTAAGTCATATGGAAGGGATGGTTGTAATAACTTTAGAGGGGACTCAATTGATTGGAAATCAGAAGTTCTAGTACCCTTTTAAGGCACTACCTTGAATTGCAGCTTAGAGCAATCTAAGGATTTTTAATCCAAGCACTAGAACTTCAAGTGATTGGAGGGAAACCACTCCACCCCTCTATAACTTACTGTGCTTTGTTTTCAAAATGCATCTGATTAAAAAAAAAATCAGAATAGCCATTCTGTTAAAAAATTGTCTAAAGCTCAAATAACTATGTCTCCATAATTGATAAAAATCCTCCCAACCCTAAAAGCAAGGTCTGTAAGTAATGCAATTTGCCCATTGTTGTGATTAAAGGTTTCTCTGAAAGGAGTGGTTGCATTAGCTTTGGAAAAGGTTCATTCAATTGGAAGTCTTGACTTCTAGTTTTCTTTACAAGAGTTGAAAGTGACTGAAGGGGATTAAAGCCCCTCCCCCCATTTTTCCAAATATATCTAATCAAAAATTAAATTCCAAAAATACCCTGAATTGATATGTATATAGGGGTGGGGGTAAATTTCATTTCCAAAGCAAAAGAAAGTTAAATTTGGATTCAGGATGCGTTGCTGACTATAGAGGTAAGTTTGTTTCTTAGCTACTGGAATAGACTGTTAAAATAAACGTTACCCGACTAGTCCTTGGTCAAAATTAGCGCTTCATTCTCCTAATTCAGCTAGTTTCCAAGACAAAAAAAAAACCATCATCTAAACTCCCCCCCCCCCCAAATGTAATTTTCTAACATCACAAAGCTCTAAGTTACCACTCTAGATCTATTGATTAGAGTTAGATCTTTTGACCAACTCCTAGCATAAATGCTATGCAACCCCTGATCAAATCAATTTCGATAGATAGCCTATCTGAGTTATAAGCCTACTTACCATTCCATTCTGTCTTTCAAGCCGGTATTTTCGAAACTCTCCTATCTATATAGGACTGTGTGATGATCATGCCATCTACAGCGAGTAGCCAAAAAAGCCACTTCCCCACCTTCCTTGTCACAATACTTTTTCGTGCGTGCATGTGCAACATATAGTCATACTTTTTTTGTCAAAAAGGTCATTTTGAGAATAAAATGCGAATTTATAGGGTCGCTACCTTTTACTTTTATCCATGGATAGCATGGGCAAAGGGAAGGAAGAGAAGCTACCCCCCTAGAACCCTAAATTTACACTAAATATTAATGATAAATTTTCGCATGAGGTTGAAAAACTTGGAAATAAACAGAGATTTCCAAATGTCGTTTCTGATATCAACATTTATGTAAAGATAGTCAATATTTATTTTTGGTCCCATATATGAGTCCGGTCAGCAATCGTCAGGTTTTGACTTTTTTAATTCATCAGGAATTGATTCAAGCGATAAGAAGTTTGCTGAGTACGCCAAAGCAAAGGTAATTCGTTCAATACAATTCTTGAAAAAAAAAAAAAAAAAACAGTTAGAAATACTCCACCCTTTTCCAACTTGATGTCTTTGGATCCAATTGATCAAGACTGCCGAACCTGGGTCACCCCGGTACTGGCTCAGCCGTCTCTGGCTTACATTCGACCACCTGACAAAAGAAGCAGGAAAAAGGCCAGTGAAACATTAAAACTGTTTTTTCGACTATAAAATTATGAACAAATAAGTTCAGTACAAAAACTACAAAATCAATTTCAGTAAGATTTAAAAACAACTAAAGAGTAATAATTTCATATTATAAATTAACTGATCAACACCAAAAGTAAGCCGTTCCGCTAATTTTGATTTTCTGACTGTCAGACAATGCAGTTTCATTTCAACTTTTGTCATAAAGATACCATCGGTCTTGCCAGTTAGCGCAAAGTGTCTTACTCCAGTCTCTTCATAAAGTCGACCTTAAGTTGCTACTTTTTTGATAATTATAAGATAGTGAAAAGGATTCCCTTTCTTGCTCTTCAGATCAACCAGAATATAATGACTAGCCTTGACTTAGCCGATAGTCTCAAGAGCTGTTCCGGAGTCTGAAGTACTGGATTCCAAAGAGTTGTTCTATACGGGCTCGTCTACGTTAGAATCGTCGAACCAACCACAACTCCTGCTACAAGAAACAAGTCTTTTGCTTTTAAGCCTTTTCATTTCTCTTTCTTTCTTCCTTTTCAGGACTAGGGATTTAATGACAGATTTACCTTTTACTCCAGTAGTAAAACGTTTTTTCACAAGGATGTCAGTGAGCACTTCTGACTTTCTCAAAAAATTTTACTATCGATTTTTCGGTGTCGAGCCTTTTAGAGAGGGATTTAAATGGGCGATATCTTTTGACGAATCATCTGCGGACCTTCACTTCTCATTTAGAGACAAAGCCTGTACTGCGTCCGTTTTGGGTTCTATGTTAAAGAAGGAGTAATGTCAGACAGGACTTGCGCTGAGCACAGAAACATCCCTGTTAAGTGCTTCTCACATGCACTCAAAAAGAAGCTTGATTGGTTTCGGTGTTATTGACAATAATGCGTCCCGTATCTTGTCATCAAAAACTTTTAAGAATTTATGAGCAAAAACCTGATTTTCCATAAGTCCACATCCACAGTTAGCGAAGTTGTAATACAAATCATCAAAATCTTGAAATACAAAATTATTGGGAAGTTCCATGAAATTTTCATTTTATCCCAATAGATTCTGAAGCCGCCTCCTCCCCGCCAAGAAGGTGTCAAGATCTCTCCTAGTGGTAATTTACATGTTAACATTATATATCAAAAGCATACCTGTAAACACATACAAGTATGAACGGGCATAACCACCAGCAAAGCCCTGGGACTCTTGTTAGAGACAAATAATTAGTTCAAACATATAAAAATAAATACACAGACGCTTTAAAAAATAATTAATGGAGACTAGTATTGTTACCATTGATGACTGGTAACAAAATCAACTGTGATGGGGCAAAAAGGTATTTTGAAAGAAGGCTGACAGCTAATGTCTTGCATGAAGCTTCTATTGCTTGGAATGTTAATGAACTAGCTAGGTTATTACCTTGAGCGGATCCCAATTAGAAAGGGCTCAAGCAACGATCACAAAAAGAAATACGTAGCATTGACTATTGATATCTGACATGGATAGCAAACCCCGGAAATACTGTTAAAAATTCCAGCTGGCCTACGTCACATATAGCAAAAGTTTATGGTCTTTTCCGAGTATGGAAGTCCCAAGTAAGCAAAGCAAGCATAAAAATGATATTAACCTACGAAAGGGTCTTTTTTTAGACTGAGAGCCGGCAAAGACTTCGATCTTTGAGCCACCCACATTACGTAAACTTAAAAAATAAGAACAACGAATAACCATATCATATAATTTAATCTTCAAATAAACAACCGTTCCACAACCTATAAACACTTGAACACCAAAAATAAATTTATATAGTTCACTTCCATCCATTTTCCAGATATGAAGTACAATCAGGTAAGAGATCATTTCATTAACGCTTCAACAACAGCTGGAACATTCAAATTTTTCAAGTCCACATAGGTCTGACCCGTTCCAACGAACACTATTGGCTGTCCCGTAATATACGTCATTGATATGGCAGCACCAACCTACAATATAGAATTAGTTTAAGATAGGATGCCTATTATTTATCAAGAAACGCAGTTGACCATGTAAGTACATGAGGAAAGGAGACATTTGGACTCGTACCTCCGCCAAAATCTTGTAATCTAGTTAGTTTTTCCGTGTCCCATTATTTTCTAGTATTTACAGTATAACTAATTTATTTTTGCTTTCTTTCAAAAGTTTACACCCTCCCCAGAGAGAAACTTCTATTGCCTTTTATTAGTCAGACCTGAGTATCGTAAAAACTAAATGAAAAAAATTCGAAAATCTCATTACACCTGTATATATTTTGTCCTTCCAGCAATCGTAGAAGCTGCGGATATATATATATATATATATATATATATATATATATATATATATATATATATATATATATATATATATATAAATAAGTTGTCTGTGTGTATGTGGGTCTGTCGGGTGACGTCATGTTTGTGTGTTGACTGACGTCATGTTTTCGACTGACGAAATTACAGACCGGGATATCGGGACACAAATGACGACCGGGACACCGGCTCATAGGGAATATAAATGACGACCGGGACACTCAAAGAGAAAGCGACCGGGACACAAGGAATGTTCGATTAGCAATCACCATCAACAAAGCACCGGGACACAAATGATGACCGGGACACAGGGAGTATAAATGACGACCAGGACATAAGTAAAGAAGAACTAAAAAAACGGTAAAAACTACAAAAAAACTAAAAAGAAAAAAAACGGGACACAGGGAATATAAATGACGACCGGGACACAGGGACACAACTACAACGGGGACGCCGGGGGGCACAGGGGGATATATAAATGACGACTGGGACACAGGGAATGTTCGATTAGCAATCACCATCAACAAAGCTCAAGGGCAATCATTAAAATCATGAGGTATAACTAAAAAAACTAAAAAAAGGTAAAAAACTAAAAACTAAAAAAAGACCAATTCAAAAACGAATGTATATACAGACCGGGACACAAATGACGACCGGGACACCGGGACACAAGGAATATAAATGATGCTCGGGACACTCAAAGAGAAATCACAGACTGGGACACCGGGACACATCTATATATATATAAATAAGTTGTCTGTGTGTGTGTGTGTGTGTCTGTCGAGTGACGTCATGTTTGTGTGTCGACTGACGTCATGTTTTCGACTGACGAAATTGCATACCGGGACATCGGGACACAAATGACGACCGGGACACCGGCACATAGGGAATCTATCTATCTATCTATATATATATAAATAAGTTGTCTGTGTGTGTGTGTGGGCCTGTCGGGTGACGTCATGTTTGTGTGTTGACTGACGTCATGTTTTCGACTGACGAAATTACAGACCGGGACATCGGGACACAAATGCCGACCGGGACACCGGCACATAGGGAATATAAATGCCGACCGGGACACTCAAAGAGAAAGCGACCGGGACACAAGGAATGTTCGATTAGCAATCACCATTAACAAAGCACCGGGACACAAATGACGACCGGGACACAGGGAGTATAAATGACGACCAGGACATAAGTAAAAAAAAACTAAAAAAAAGGTAAAAACTACAAAAAAACTAAAAAGAAAAAAACAACTAAAAACTAATAAAAAACTAAAAAAGAAAAAAAAAAGGAAAAAAAAAATGACGACCGGGACACGATTAGCATTCACCATCAACAAAGCTCAAGGGCAATCATTAGAATCATGAGGTATAGATCTGAATACGGATTCTTTTCCCTTGGACCATTATATGTTGCATGTTCAAGAGTCGGTAAACCTGACAATCTATTTATATGCACAGACAATGGGACAGCAAAGAATGTTGTATATTCGCAAGTTTTACTTAGTTAAAAACATATATATCTATCTATATTCACAGGTGGGACATCGGGACACAACTACAATGGCGCGTAATGTTTGTGTGAAGACTGACGTCATGTTTTCGACTGACGAAATTACAGACCGGGACATCGGGACAGAAATGACGACCGGGACAACGACACATAGGGAATATAAATGACGACCGGGATACTCAAAGAGAAAGAGACCGGGACACAAGGAATGTTCGATTAGCAATCATCATCAACAAAGCACCGGGACACAAATGACGACCGGGACACAGGGAGTATAAATGACGACCAGGACATAAGTAAAGAAGAACTAAAAAACGGTAAAAACTACAAAAAAACTAAAAAGAAAAAAAACGGGACACAGGGAATATAAATGACGACCGGGACACAGGGACACAACTACAACGAGGACGCCGGGGGGCACAGGGGGATATATAAATGACGACCGGGACACCGGGCCACAAGGAATATAAATGACGCCCGGGACACTCAAAGAGAAATCACAGACTAGGACACCGGGACACAAATGACGACCGGGACACAGGGAATATAAATGACGACCGGGACACAGGGACACAACTACAACGGGGACGCCGGGGGGGCACAGGGGGATATATAAATGACGACGGCGACACAGGGAATGGTCGATTAGCAATCACCATCAACAAAGCTCAAGGGCAATCATTAGAATCATGAGGTATAGATCTGAATACGGATTGTTTTCCCATGGACCATTATATGTTGCATGTTCAAGAGTCGATAAACCTGACAATCTATTTATATGCACAGACAATGAGACAGCAAAGAATATTGTATATTCGCAAGTTTTACGTAGTTAAAAACACACACACACACATATATATATATATATATATATATATATATATATATATATATATATATCTATATTCACAGGTGGGACATAGGGACACAACTACAATGGCGCGTAACTAATATGGCGCGTAAAAGACTTACGCGCGCGGGGGGTTTGGGGGGTGGCGCGAAGCGCCACCCCAACAGCTAGTATATATATATATATATATATATATAAATAAGTTGTCTGTGGATCTGTGGATCGTGGATCAGGTGACGTCATGTTTCGGCTGACATCATGAAATTAGTTGCCATCATTTTTGCTTTGAAGGTGACGTCATTCAAGTTATATAAGACATATGTTCGCGTAGAATTCTATTAATGTTTAAGTTTACAATGACTGATAAAGATGCTCAAAGAGTCTATGCCAAAAAACTTGCTGCTGATAGAGAAAGTCAGAAAAGAAAGCGTGCCGAGGAACTACCAGAGCAACGCGAAAGCAGACTTGCTGCTAAAAGAGAAAGTGAAAAAAGAAGGCGTGGCGAGGAAAAAAGAAGGCGTGCCGAGGAATCAAAAGACCAGCAGGGAAACAGGCTTGAGGCTGATAGAGAAAGAAAGAACAGAAAGCATGCCGAGGAACTACCAGAGCAACGCAGAAGCAGACTTGCTGCTAAAAGAGAAAGTGAAAAAAGAAGGCGTGCCGAGGAATCAAAAGACCAGCAGGGAAACAGGCTTGCTGCTGATAGAGAAAGAAAGAACAGAAAGCATGCCGAGGAACTACCAGAGCAACGCAGAAGCAGACTTGCTGCTAAAAGAGAAAGTGAAAAAAGAAGGCGTGCCGAGGAATCAAAAGACCAGCAGGGAAACAGGCTTGCTGCTGATAGAGAAAGTAAGAAAAGAAAGCGTGCCGAGGAATCAGAGCAATCTGAAAGTTATCGCCTGGCATTCAGGTACAACCCAGTCGATGATTATAGCTTGAGTAGATGTGTTCAAATCGGGACAATGTCTAAAATTTGTCCCTATTGCAAGGCCTTGAAATTCAATGGTGAAACAATGGGAATGTGTTGCGCCTCAGGAAAAGTTAAACTTCCTCTATTGGCTGCACCACCAGAGCCATTGAAGACTTTCCTTACTGGAACTACGTCAGAATCTAAGCGTTTTTTGTCAAAAATCAGACAATACAACTCATATTTCCAAATGACGTCGTTTGGAGCCCAAATCGAAAATCCAGATCAATTTATGTCTACTTTCAAAGTAAAAGGGCAAATTTATCATAAAGCAGGGTCCCTTCTACCATTCTCAGGCGAGAATCATAAATTTTTACAATTGTACTTCATCAGTGATGGAAATTCTGTATTGAATGCACGTTGCGAAATTTCTCCCAACGTTGAAAGGACAATCGTTTCCCAATTGCAACATCTTTTCCACGAAAATAATAAGTTAGTGCGTCTGTTCAAAACAGCCATCGATTTGATGCCTACTGATACTCATAAAATTGTTATTTCCGCTGACAAAACGCCTCCTGGCCAACATGTGCGTAGATACAATGCTCCGACTATCGACGAAGTGGCAATCGTTATGGTCGGTGATCAGTTTTTACCTCGAGATATTATTCTACATAAGCGAAACGCTCAGTTGTTAAGAATTGCTGAAACTCATCGATGCTACGATGCCCTACAATATCCTATCATTTTTTGGGATGGAGCCGACGGCTATCACTTTAATATTAAATTGATGAATCCAGCCACTAACAAAGAAATGAATAAGAAATGCAGTGCAATGCATTATTATTCCTATAGACTATTGATTCGGCAGGATGAAGAAAATTATATTTTAAAATGCCGTGAATTGTTTCACCAATTTGTCGTGGATATGTATGCTAAAATTGAATCAGAACGTTTGCTATATATCCGCCTGAATCAGACCAAGCTCCGCTCTGAACAATACATTCATTTGCGAGATGCAGTTATAAATGACGGTAATACCACAAACGTTGGAAGATTAACAATTTTACCTTCGTCATATGCTGGCAGTCCCCGTCATATGCATGAATATGCTCAAGATGCTATTGCGTATGTTCGTCTCTATGGTCGTCCAGATTTATTTATTACATTTACATGTAATCAATCTTGGGACGAGATACTGCAGCTTTTACTTCAAGGACAATCGGCGGTTCATAGGCATGACATTACGGCACGTGTCTTCCGGCAAAAGTTGAAATCACTGATAAACTACCTTGTAAAACATGAAGTGTTTGGGTCAGTGCGATGCTGGATGTACTCAGTGGAATGGCAAAAACGAGGTTTGCCACACGCACATATACTAATCTGGCTACATAAAAAAATTACTTCAAACGAAATTGATGATGTGATTTCCGCTGAAATACCTGATAAAAATGTCGATAAGGGGTTACATGATATTATTGTAAAAAATATGATACATGGACCTTGCGGTGCACTGAACGAAAATTCACCATGCATGGCCAAAGGAAGGTGCACAAAGCAATATCCTCGACTTTTAGTACCCAAAACAATTACTGGCAATGATGGTTACCCACAATATAGAAGAAGATCTACTGAAGATGGCGGTAAAACAGCAATAATAAAGAAGCGTAACGGTACCACCATCGAAGTAGATAACCAGTGGGTTGTTCCATATTCCCCTTTATTATCAAAAACATTTAATGCACACATAAACGTTGAATACTGTAACTCCGTAAAGGCAATCAAATACATATGTAAATACGTCAATAAAGGCAGTGACATGGCAGTTTTTGGCTTGCAGTCCGAAATCAAAGATTTCGATGAAATCGTAGAATATCAGGCTGGAAGATACATAAGCAGTAATGAAGCTGTTTGGCGAATTCTTTCATTTCCGATACATGAACGTAGTCCAGCTGTTGTTCACTTAGCGGTACATTTACAGAATTGTCAACGTGTTTATTTCACGGAAACCAACGTGCAACAAAGAGTCCTGAATCCACCGGATACAACATTAACAGCTTTTTTTTCGCTTTGCAAAAATGATTCTTTTGCAAAAAAACTGCTGTATACTGAAGTGCCTTCGTATTACACGTGGAATACTAAAAATAAAGTATTTGAACGTCGAAAACAGGGTAAGTCAGTCGACGGCCAACCTACCATCTTCAAAGATACCACGATAGGAAGACTCTACACCGTTCACCCCAATCAATATGAATGCTTCTTTCTACGCCTGCTTTTGGTGAATGTACCCGGTCCGACATCCTTTGAGTATTTGAGGACTGTAAATGGTACTATACATGACACTTACCGTAGTGCATGCCAAGCTCTGAATTTATTGGAGAATGACCAACACTGGGATAACTGCATCAATGACGCGTGCGAAACGTCAACCCCAAGTCAAATTCGTGCATTGTTTGGCATCATTTTAACAACTTGCTCTCCATCAGCTCCTACAGATTTATGGGAAAAATATAAGTCAAAAATGTCCGAAGATATACTTCATCGAAAACAGTTAGAGACGTCAGACATGACTTTTGATTTTACATCAGAAATTTATAACTACACTTTAGTTGTTATAGAAGATTTGTGCATAAGTATGGCAAACAAACCTCTTCAGGGTTTGGGAATGCCTTCACCTAACCGTATCGCCGCTGTTTCGACATGTGTAGAATTGGATCGTGAACAAAGTTACAGTACGAGTGATCTATTGTCGTATGTACAAAATAACATTTCCAAGTTAACGTCGGGACAAAAAGACATTTATGATACGATAATGCATTGTGTCGATAACAACGTTGGAGAAATTTTCTTTTTGGATGCGCCAGGAGGTACTGGTAAAACGTTTGTGATAAAACTGATTCTGGCATCAATTCGATCTAAAAATGATATAGCGTTGGCAATTGCGTCGTCCGGAATAGCCGCAACATTGCTGCCTGGTGGAAGAACTGCTCATTCCGCTTTGAAATTGCCTCTGAACTTGCATTCTACAGAAACTCCCACGTGCAATATTTCCAAATCATCTGGGATGGGTAAAGTATTGCAGCAATGCAAACTTATTATTTGGGATGAGTGCACAATGGCACACAAAAAATCACTCGAGGCTCTGGATCAATGCTTGAAAGATTTGCGAGGGAAGTCGAAACCCTTTGGCAGCACCTTAATATTGCTTGCGGGAGATTTCAGGCAAACATTACCTATAATACCTAGATCAACTCCTGCAGACGAAATGAATGCTTGCCTGAAAAATTCTAATTTAAGGGCACACGTAAAAACATTTAAATTAACTACAAATATGCGTGTCCGATTGCAAAACGATGACTCTGGTCAAACATTTTCAGATCAATTGCTGGCAATGGGAAACGGAAAGCTCCCAGTAGACTCAATTTCAGGACGTATACAACTACCTGCTGATTTCTGTAATTTAGTGACGTCCAAAAATGAATTGATTGAAAAAGTATTTCCGAATATTCTAAAAAATTATAAAAATAATAAATGGCTAAGTGAAAGAGCGATTCTCGCACCCAAAAATATAGACGTCCACGAAATCAACAATATTGTTTTGACCAAGATTCAAGACCAGGCAGTCCTTTACAAGTCAGTCGACACAGTTTTGGAACCAAATGAAGCGGTTAATTATCCATCTGAATTTTTAAATTCCATAGATCTTTCAGGGTTTCCACCACACGTGCTACAACTAAAAATAGGCGTACCAATAATACTTTTAAGAAATATAAACCCACCAAAGCTTTGCAATGGCACTCGACTTGCCGTAAAAAAACAATGGAAAACCTAATAGAGGCCACAATCCTGACAGGGCCTTTTGAGGGTGAGGCTGTTCTTATTCCTCGCATTCCCATGATTCCAACAGATCTGCCTTTTCAATTTAAAAGATTGCAATTCCCAATTCGATTAGCATTTGCAATCACCATTAACAAAGCTCAAGGTCAATCATTAGAAAAATGTGGTATTGATCTTAATACTGATTGTTTTTCCCATGGACAATTGTACGTTGCATGTTCGAGGGTCGGTAAACCTGACAATCTATTTATATGCAGCGAGAATTGGACAGCGAAGAATGTTGTATATTCGCAAGTTTTACGCAGTTAATTTGTATTTCGGAACCAAATGAAGCGGTTAATTATCCATCTGAATTTTTAAATTCCATAGATCCTTCAGGGTGTCCACCACACCTGCTACAACTAAAAATAGGCGTACCAATAATACTTTTAAGAAATATCAACCCACCAAAGCTTTGCAATGGCACGCGACTTGCCGTAAAAAAAAAACAATGGAAAACCTAATAGATGCCACAATCTTGACAGGGCCTTATGAGGGTGAGGCTGTTCTTATTCCTCGCATTCCCATGATTCCAACGGATCTGCTTTTTCAATTTAAAAGATTGCAATTCCCAATTCGATTAGCATTTGCAACCACCATCAACAAAGCTCAAGGGCAATCACTAGAAAAATGCGGTATAGATCTTAATACAGATTGCTTTACCAATGTACAATTGTATGTTGCATCTTTGAGGGTCGGTAAACCTGACAATCTATTTATACGCACAGACAATGGGACAGCGAAGACTGTTGTATATTCACAAGTTTTACGTAGTTAATTTGTATTGTATCTATCTATCTATCTATCTATATAAAAACGAGTTGTGTGTATGCATGTTTGTTTGTTTGTAAAAAGAGCGTTTGCATATGACGTCATTATTAGTACATACGGCTTTGTATATGGACAGACAATGGGAAAGCCAAGAATGTTGTATATTCGCAATTTTTACGTAGTTTGAAACACATATATAAATCTATCTATATTCACAGGTGGGACACAGGGACACAACTACAATGGCGCGTAACTAATATGGCGCGTAACCACTTACGCGCGCGGGGGGGCTTGGGGGGGCGCGAAGCGCCCCACCAACTAGGTGTTGGGGTGGCGCGAAGCGCCACCCCAACAGCTAGTATATATATATATATATATATATATAAATGTAGTGTCCGTCTGTTGATAGACCGTTATTACCGTTACACAAGCTCAAAAAATTGAGGCTCTTTTTAAATTTTATTAAATTGCTTAAAATGTAAAAAAAAACTGGTGATTGCACAGTTGCTGCTCAAAGAAAATTTGTCCAAGTGTCAATTAACGTCAAAAATAAATTATTATTAAATTGCTTAAAATGTAAAAAACTGGTGATTACACAAATATATCAAATATTTTACAAATATTTTCCAATATTTTATGGTGATATCAAATACAAAAGTCACAAAATTTAAAGTTAGTCATCAAAAGTGACGAGCTTGAGAAAATTTCCTAGGTTTCTGAAAAAGGAGGAAACACCACCAAAAATATAAGTGATCTTGATTATATTACGTAGTCAGGTGTAACTTTTCTGCGGAAATTCTCCACAGGAGGAGGGGGAATCGTTAGGGCATCAGTAAAAACAGCGGCCAAAAATGATATTTATTTCCGATGTTGATATTTCTGTAAAATGCTGCGGTATTCAAAGATTTTATGTGATTTCAATTTCATTTAAATGTTAATGATCATTATGTTTTGTTTTTTTTTTATTCAAGAATTGACGTATACTCTAGTTTCCCCTAGACTTCATTTAGGTTGCAAAGGACGAGAAAGACTTTTGTTTTACCCAAGTTGTACGCTGAGTCGAGCGCAGGTTTTACTCTTCTTTGTTTAGTTAGAACTCACCTTATCATCAATAGTATCAAACTTGGTAAGGACGATGCCATCAACTAGATGAGGTTCCTTGGCAGGGGAAAAGTCAGAAAGTGCTTGATTAAATTTAACCAACTGATCAACAGCTTCGTTGCCAACTAATGCTTCGCCAACAAACAAAACAAGATCAGGCTCATTGACAGTGATTAGCTAAAAGAAAATGAAATTTTTGTCAGAATCGGAGCACAGGTAAAGCCCTTTGCGTGCCTTGTATTTTGTTTCTGTGAAATGACTCTTGTTAAAACAATTATCGATAAAATGAAAGTTCTAATAGGATTTGAGCATACACCAGATACTTACCCTATCAGATTTTTTTTGCGTTCTAGAAAACATTATTCATGCTAATTAATTTCAAACTATAACAAAATAGAGTTTTTTTTGTTATTACTTCAAATTTGTAATCGGCAGATAGTGTAGCAGATGTCACATTAGAACTAGCAAGAAGCGCCGAAAAATGCAATTTTAAGAAATCACGACGTCTTTTGCAATACCTTGGGCAGTTTTGTCACCCGCAAGACTTTCTTTACATTTTACTTTTTTGCTAATTTCCAACATATAAGAGTTATGCTTAAATGAGTTTTTCATCCTTCCTTCTTCTTTATATATTTTTACTGTGCTTTGTCTACAAAATTTATCTTTTTGCTGTTTTTTTTTCTTTCCTACCTATAAAATTTCCAGATTGTATTTATTTTCGGTTGATATAATATAATTCTAAACCTACAAAGATATGGAATTTATAAGAAAAAAAGAAACACAAAATAGATAGCGTAAATTGATTTTGACTTATAAAGTGGCCAGAATACCGTTCTGGAAGGGTTTCAAGATATTTTTACTGATGACTCACAATTTGCCAGCGGTAAAATGTGAAAATTTAGAAAATCACAATTTTCAATTACTAAAACTATCACTTCTACTAATAAAAACTCAATTCAGCACCAATCTGCCTGAGGCCGAAAAAGCTGCACACACTCCAAACCATTAACCGAAACTTTCAAAACTTCACTATACGAAAAGTAGCTCCAATTCCTTTAGATCCTTCGTTATAACCTCTTCAAACTTCACTCAGAGTTTCGTTTGCCTTTCCCTGCTTTTTGTTTGGCCCTAGATGGTTGGCCGAAAAGGACGATCCTTGGAAATCTATCATCCTTCAGCTACAAAAAAGGTTTTAGCCAACACAACCTCACTTTCATTGTAGTCCTGGAATGTTAGATACAACCGCATTTTTCGTGCAGCTTATTGTTTGAAATGCGGTGAACCGAACATGTAGCAAATCTTCCTGCGTTTGTTACAGCGCCCATGCTTCAGAACCATACTTGACTGCAGTCATCACTGTAGCTTCCGATATTTTTTTTATCTTGGTTCAAAGAATTATCTTCATATTCTTCCAAACTTTTTTTCAACATTGAAAAACAACAACAATAAAATGCACTGGGCATTGGCTATTCTACTTTTTAATTCTCCTATGCATCTCCCATTTTAATTATAATACCACCCAGGTAAGTAAAGCTATCCACTAGTCCCATCTTCTCCTTACACCAAAAGTTGTTTTATCTTAATACTGACTTATCTGTAGACAGATAACTGACATACTCTACAGGTTTTAGAATGCCCACTACCTCCAGGATTAAACCCAAAGAGAGAATAGAGACGGGAATGGATGAAGACGTTTTTTTTTTTATCATTAGCAATCTTAGTAATTTGCAATTGTGACACCAGCTCAACCATGGTTGTCCAAGAAATGACTTAAAATTAGGTTTAGACTGTGACAGGGTAGCAGTAGAAGCGAGTACCTTACCAAAGGTAACTTAGAAGTGATTTCATTTAATCCAGTCACTAAATGATCTTATCATCTTATTTTCATATTAAAAAAAAACAAGTTTTTTTTAAACTGAAAGTAAGAAGCGACATTAAAACTTAAAACGAATAGAAATTACTTCGTACATGAAAGGGCTGCTTCCTCATCAACACCCCACTCTTTACACTAAAGTTTGACTCTTTCTCTCAACTCTTCTTTTTAAAACATTAAAAAACTTTAGCGTAAAGAGTGGGGCGTTGATGAAGAAACAGCCCCTTTCATTTAAGAAGTAATTTCGTTTTAAGTTTTAATCTCGCTCCTTACTTTCAGTTAAAAAAACTTGTTTTTTTTTTAAATTTAATTTCCGAACGTTTTTGAATCAATGCATCTTTTGATTTTGGCTCTCCGCAGAGGAATAATTAAAAAGAAATTTGCATGTTTTTTTGACTAAATGGCTTTCTCATAGTTTTGATCGAATGATTTTGAGAAAAAAAAGAGTGGAGGAGGAAGCCTAGTTGCCCTCTGATCTTTTGGTTACTTAAAAAGTCAACTGGAACTTTTAATTTTTTACGAATGTTTTTATTAGTAAAAGATACACGTAACTTATAAATTAGCTTACGTAACAAACTTTTGTATTCTCATGTTTTTATTACATATATGAGGGACCCCCTCGTCAGTACCCCGCTCTTTACACTAAAGCTTAAATTTTGTCCCACTTCATTAAGAATGACCCCTGAATCACAAAAGCCATAGAATGAATAGTTGAAATTACCAAAAATACTTTAGCGTGAAGAGCGGGGTATTAGGAGGAGGTGAGCTCCTCATATGCGTAATAATTTCTGTTCGTTTTAAGTTTTAATGCTGCTCCTTACTTCTAGTTGAAAAAACTTTTTCAGATTTAATTTTTCATTTTTTTAAATAATGCTAGAAAATTTTGGTCACTTAAAAAGGGTACTAGAACTTTTCATTTCCGTTAGAATGAGCCCTCCCGCAACATTCTAGGACCACTGGGTCGATACGATCATCCCTGGAAAAAAAAACCTAAAAAAAAACAAATAAACACGCATCCGTGATCTGCCTTCTGGCAAAAATACAAAATTCCAAATTTTGTAGATAGGAGCTTCTACAATAGGGTTCTCTGATACGCTGAATCTGATGGTGTGATTTTTGTTAAGATTTTATGACTTTTAGGAAATAAGAAAAATTTTCTCAGACTCGTAACTTTTAATGGGTAAGACTAAAATTGATGAAACTTATATATTTAAAATCAGCATTAAAATGCGATTCTTTTGATGTGGCTATTGGTATCAAAATTTCATTTTTTAGAGTTTTGGTTACTATTGAGCCGGGTCGCTCCTTACAGTCCCTCAAACAGATCGTTACCACGAACTGTTTATTATCAGTTATATTATGATATTATCACCTGTTGATATTAAAACTGACAAAAAGGAAGGACTGTACATACACCTTATAACCATTTTGCACGACTTTGCGACTCTTAGCCTGCTTCCAATTTCGCTCCTACTACTTGTTCGCATCCCGTTCCTCTCATGTAGGTTTGTATTCTTTATGTCAACCAAGATATCTGATTTATTATTCCCACCATTATTGATTTATTATTCAATAGAAATCATAATTCAATAGAACCAATCCATACCAATTCATAGATGAGTTTTATAACATGTTGATAGGAAATCTTGATTGATCTTGGCCGTATAGAAATCCGAGAGGAAAGAGACATGCTCCAAGAAAACCTTGGATAAATAAATTACTCTTGGGATCTATATATGAACAAAATTGCTTATATAGAATCAGAGCAAAGTATCCCACAGAAATAAATACAATGCATTTAGGAAAATGCAAGAAATCTGCAGGTCAAGCTCCTCACAGAAAGTGATTTTTTTTTTACGAAAAATAGTTTCAAAATTCTGATTCCCCCGGAAAACTGGGAGGTTGATAAAAACCTCCTGAAAATTTGAGGAAATAAAAATTTGTCACATCCTGAGTTGCTACTAGATATAAACAGTAAAGAAGCTAGAGGACCAAAATCTGTTATTAAGACGTTTAGCGATTACTTTCCTGATGCTCGATCATCTATCATTTAAACAGCAGATGTTTCTTCTTGCAGGTGGCATCACAAGTATTTTCTTCTCACTGAAGGTAAGAGCATATTTCTGACCCCAGTTACTTCCTCATAATTCCAATTGGTTATTAAACATATAAAAAGTAATTCACTGGGATGTGATGAACTTTCAACAAAGTTGCTAAAGAGCATAGCAAATGTGATTTTTCAACCACTAATCATAGTTTCATTTTTTTGTATTTATTCGGGTATATATCCTAACAGAGTAAAAATCTGAAAAAGACAATTATTTTCCTGTTACAATTTTATCGCCATTATCTAAGGTATTCGAAACAATTTTAAAAGAAAAGGTTTCTATAATTTGAAAAAAAAAATATTGATCAAATATCAGTTTCGATTTAGGGCAAGCCATTCGACCCAAAAAGCAATTGCAGTTCTTTTATTAGAAATAAATATTTGCTTAAATATCAATTTTCTTGTGTCTACTGTTTCTATGGTGTTTTCAAAAAAAATCCTTTGACACTTCAAGTCATGAAATTCTTTTTGATAAAATGAAAAATTCAAGCATTTGCGGAAAAGTAATAAAAACAGTAAAATTACACCCGAGTGGACGTGAAATTACGATAGAGGAAGATGAAAATCTGTCTAATTTAAACAGCCTGAAAGATGTTGGTGTCCCTTAAGATTCAGTATTAGATCCACTTTTATTTTTAAAAGCGAATTGTGGAGTAAAATATTGGTCTTGTAATTCTATTTTCATATGACATAGCAATGTCAGTTAAGGGGAGGGAGTCATCTGCACTGTATTTTTTTTTATAGGTCTTATCATTTATATGGCCAACTTTACAAGCTCAGCTCTTTTTTTTCTTTTTTTTTTATGGAAATAAATAAAACAGTGAAATCACACATGACGTCTTCTCCTTCACTTATTCATCAGCTCATCAACTTAGCCATTGTATCATGAATTTTCAACCCTATTCTTGCACCCCCGAGCCCTCAAAACCACCGAAAGCCCGTTCGTTTTAAGAATATATTATCCAGGACAGTCATATAATCTGCACAATTTAAGTCAAGGAGGGCTTTGCCTTCCGATTTGATTTCACGCTTTTTTATATCCTACGGCAAGTTCAATATGACGAAGTCTATCAAAATGACCAATAAAAATGGGAATAGAAAAAAAATTTGCTTCAATCCAGATGTAATACGAAACCAGCTACTAGCCTCATTTCTAAAATGGGACCTTCGCTAAGCTCTTCTAGCAGGTGAATCAAACGCTTACTCATAATCTATAAAACTGAGGACTCACATACTTCGTTTCAGTACTCACACACTTCTCATTTATTAATCTATCAGTGAAAAGATACATCCTGAAACCTTTCTTGAAACCACACCGCCCTTTTCTCAAAACTGCATCTAAACCATCTCTAAGTCTAAAAAGACCATCAAACAAAGTAATTTATTTCCTACGAAAACCAGGCTAATGCCTCTATATTTGCCACGCTCAATTACGTCACCTTTTCTTATGATAAGGTTCAATTAAAGTTTTTGTAAAATCGTTAGGCACTTTCCCTTTTTAAAAAATCATAGCCATAATCTATAGTAGTTTATCTCAAACTTTAAAATCATCATATTTAAGAAACTCATTAACCACATTGACAGTGTTTGAGGCATTACTCTTTCTTAATCGTTTTATAAGTGTCTCTAACTTAACATTACCACAGTATAACATTAGCTTTACCACGGTATAACCCATTCTCAAAATGTTTAACCTCTCTCTCTTTAACGCAGCCCTTAAGATTAATTAAGAACTTAACATCTTAACTGGGACAAGTTCCTACTGATTATTTCCCCTCAATGTTTTAACATGTAAATACAACGTTTTCTATTATACCGTCTGGCTATATCTTCAAGACCTTCGGCAATTATATCCATAGCCTCCACTCCACAACTTCTGAATTCATACTTTAGTGTATTCTTTACTTCCTTTAATTTCCTCTTATTCTCATATGATCCATCACTCATGTATTTCTTGTACAAATCCCTCCTAATTTCTACCAAGCTAAAGGGGTTTTCGGTAATGTTTCTAACTACCTTTCTAACTTTCTCCTCCAAGACATCGCCTGGTACTTCGCAAACTACTTCCTAAAATATTCACTCCTACTCTACAGTGTCGAATCTTAAACTCTCCAGTTTCATATTCAACTGCTCCTACTAAACTATTTTCGACTTCTTATTCTGGAGTGTACCAACACCATGGTTTTCCGGAAGCTAAGTACCCTCCTAAATTTTAGTTTCAAGTGAAGTCTAGAAGCTACTACATGGCGATCTGGAATTTTAGTAATCCTACCTGTTTTCTAGCAACAATAGTCGACGTTTTGCACAAGTAGTCTCAAGCCTATTAACTCCAACTCGTAATATATTCTTGCCTACAAATGTTATGCTGCAAAAAGAAGTGCAATACTATCCCGATGACTAGGCTGTAATTTCAAGGGACACTACTCCTCAGGATAACCTGCACTCTCTTTTAAAGTCACGGTTCTGGTTTGGCAAACTAATGGAAGATTCGCCCTGACGCTACTATGAGGCCAGGCAAGCAGGCTACCCCATTCGGGAATAAGGACGGAGGAAGCAGATTAAGACAAAGCGTAGAGCCCATACCATTTAAGAGTGTTTATTGCGAAGATTTATTGATTAGATGATCTAATATTAATACTTTGTCATTATATTGAACCAACATCATTTCGGCGTTCAGACGTTAACGACTACAAAAGCCAAACTTTGTTCACGTTTGTTTATAAAATTTAGTAGTTGCCGAAGTGCTTCACAAATATTTGATTCCCTTACACAGAACTTAGAGAACAAAACTCAACTCACTTTCATTCGTTTGTCAAAGTCCTAGCCAGAAATTATATTTCTTATTGAAAATCGATCCAACAAGACTTCACAATATACAACCCAAAGCAAGTGAGTAAAGCTCAGACATTTCACTCAAGAAGTGTGCATACCAAACTTACTTTTTCTTGCCTTGGTCTTTTTAAAAGTGAATCTCCAAACTAAAAGTGGTATTCGAAACAGCCATAATAGGCTAGTAACACAAGCAGATTATAATTTCTCTTTTATCTAGAACAAAGATATAAAAATAAAGACAAATTCATGACAAGCCGACATGACACATAAAATTATTAACCTTTGACCAAGACAGTGAACAGCATTTGAAACCAACAGCATTTGAAACCAATTGAACTTTTCAACGAAACACCTTTCCAAAACCAACATATATCGAACTTTTAAAATGAAAAACAGATCATTTTTGCGTGTTTTTTTTTAATAGGGATTCTCTCAAAACATCTACTTTCTAGAATCAGAGAAAATGATATACATTCCTGAAGTTTTTTTATGCGAGATTGTATGCAGGGATGTACAAGAAATGGCGAGACTAGTGTCTTCCAAGGAAATGTTTGGCTAAAAACAATCATTATTCATCATCTTACTAGTTTTGTTTTGCCTCAGAAATTTTTATTGAGAAATACGTCCAAAACCCCATTAAGGATCCTTTTCTGTCAATTAATTTTTGGTTCAAAACACAGCAAACATCATCTGTTTCCTCTAACATAACAAATTTTAACTAATATTACCATCTTCTAAGGGAGCTTCAAGTACTTATCCGGATAATAAGAATTGGACTTCTATTTAAGATCCAAAAGTAAAAACCAAAGCTAAAATATCGAAAATGCCCATAAGACCCATCAAGATAAAACCTTAACAAGTCCTTTTGCCCTTTGGCGGTATATTTGATATTAATACAATCTATATTTTCAGTTTCAGTCTTCATGTGACTGGCGTATGGAGAGGTGCTGTTCAAATCCTATTTTGTTTATGTGCAGTAATGTTGCTTGACACATGTATATCTAATCTGTAATTTTCGTTTATAAATATGAACATGATGATTATTTTGGATACTGAACCTCCGCATAGCAGGTAGAGAATTTCAATGGTTTTTACCCCAGGTGAAGACGGGTTCGAGGTAGCCCTCCTCCCTATAAGCCTAGTGCACAGCCCCTAGTCTTTCCGAGTTAAGTATGCCTAAATATTACTGTCCTGAGTGTAAAAACCCAGCAATTAGTAGGACGGTTCAGTGCACCAAATGCAGTCAGTGGTGGCATCCTAAGTGTACAAGGATCACGTTTGGAGCAAGAGATGAACTACTGGCATGATTTTGCTTAAACTGTGACTTGAAATGCCCAAAAATCACTCCAATCTGATATACGATAACCTCCAGAGCTTGACGAAAAAAACAGCAACTATTGACACCCTAATGATACAGTTAATTCGATTGCGAACAATGTCCCGTGCCACCCGCAAAATTACGCTCGTCTTCCTTTAGCTCTAACAAGCCCAGAGCGATCAGATTTGTAACATTAAGTGACGTATAAAAAAAAATACATGCAGTGTGAGAATAATCTTCGATGACGAGGTTCAGGAAAATGTTAAATTGACGATGACGAGGTCCAATAAAGGACGTAATAAAGGTCCAATAATGGACGAGGTCCAATAATATGCAGGTTTTTCGAGAGTGGTTTTTGTAGGGAAAAAAAAATCGTTGTCAGTATTTACATGTTTGTAGGCATTTTATCTCAGAGTTTTACAAAAATAGCACGTGTTCTTTCGATCATCTTAGTTTATGTGCAGATTTATTAGGTGTCGACGGTGCTTGTAATTTTGCCCATGCTTTTAGGTCTTCAATCCCACTTAAGAATTTTAATTCGTCAAAAAACAGAAAGCCTACCCTGACCGTGGGCCGGGCTACGTCCCCATTGGTCCCATGCCACCGTCAAGTGCCCTTGGACCTAGACTTTCCAAGTCGATCCCTGAGTCGGTTTTCTGGTCAGTCCCGGTAAACAAATTTCCCTAGGCCTATTTCGGTGGCTTCATTTCAGTCTAGCAATCGACACAAATCAGGTGATCGTTATTTATTGAGTGTACCAAAAATGAAATTGTGATGGGAACCGGCACTGGCACAAGGCGTACCACTTCATGTCCAAAGCCATTTCATGTCCAACCAGTAGCTCCTGACCTCATTTTCGAGAGTACCCCCACCATTTCTTTCCCCCAGATTTCCCTCCAACGTATTGATCCTCACTTCCAATAGATTTACCCCCCCCCCCATTCTTTCCAACCCTCAATATGATATGGTGTGCAATGCTACTACTCCTAATGCTGGGCGTTGAAAGTCCACCCTTCTACTAGGGGAAATGATCTTAGGCCTACCCATAGTACCCCAATCCCTGCTGAATATGATAAACCTCAGCCGCCCCCAGAAAGTGTCCACTGACATCCTCCAACTACTTTTTCAAATCCTTTGCCAGATAAAACAGGTGTTTCTGGTATTCATAATAGTAAAAATATGAATAATAAATTACGTTACCATTTCCCTAGGTTGTTAATAAGTAATGAAGAAAGCCTTAATTTTGAAAAAATTATTGAGCTTGAAATTACGGCGAGTAAGCTAGTATCAGATTTAATTTTTATAACCGATGTTCAGTCCTAAAACCTGGATACTCTGAAGATGGCTTACTTTAATGAGTTTTTTAAACTCTGCCCACATGATCATTACCTTGGTAAAAAGGATGGAGGGGTAATGATTTTTTATCCTGATAATTTTTCGCCAAGGGAAGTAAATGTTCCAGGAATAAATATGCATGATGAAATAATTTGGATTGAAGTTAAACCGAAAGTTCTACCACACCCATCAATTAATATCATTGTTGGTTGTTTTTATTATCACCCGGCAAAAAATCGGAGCAGCGCAAATATTTCTTGGAAAAACTTTATGCATCGCTTGATTACCTCCAATCTAAACATCCAAATGCTGGGATCCTACTTACTGGTGACGGAAATGAACTAAAAATAAGTCATCTTTGTCGGGAAGCTAATTTAAAACGAACTGTTAAAATAACAACCACAAAAGATGGTAATTCCCTTGACATTGTTTGTACAAACATGTATGAACTCTTTCAAAGACCGGGCCCCTCCCCCACTTGGTGGCAGTTAACATTTTATGCTTTCGCTAAATCCAATACAAGATCATATCTGCAAGTACAAATTTGATGTATTTAAGTATCGACCAATTACTGGTAGTGGTCAGTGGTTCAATTTTGGAGCATTGCTTTCAGAAGAGCAATGGGAAGATGTATTTTCTGCCGACAAATCGAATAAGGAAGCCGAACTTTTCCAAGAAAAACTTACCAATATTTATTTACATCATTTTCCAGAGGCCAAAAAGAAAAGATGTTCTAATGATAAGCTGCATATAAAAGATGCAATAAAATTTTAATCCGACAAAAATTAAGACTGTTCCGTCAAGGAAAAACTGAAGAAGCTAACCTACTAAGGGAATCTATAAAAAAGCAGATTTGGAAAGCTTCAGCCCAGTATTACCGCAATAAAGTAAGTCAACTCTTCGAAGCACGGTCGAAGCAGTGGTATAATAAAGTCAAGAAAATCAGTGGTAAAACAGTAAAAAATGTTGACTTTAGTCTTAATGCTTCCCCCTGAAACTACAGCTAACTCATTAAATCGACCATTCCTTTGTTGCCTTTGTTGCTAATCGACCATTTCCTTTGTTGCCGTCGTCATTTATATATCCCCCTGTGCCCCCGGCGTCCCCGTTGTAGTTGTGTCCCTGTGTCCGGGTCGTCATTTATATTCCCTGTGTCCCCGTCGTCATTTGTGTCCCGGTGTCCCAGTCTGTGATTTCTATTTGAGTGTCCCGGGCGTCATTTATATTCGTCAGGATATTGTAGGGCATCGTAGCTTTTGAAACTGTTGAAACCCTCCTTACTCTCTCATGTAATATTGCCCAGCACCAAACTCCTGATTATCCCAATCAAAAGCACAAAAAATCCCCATTTTAAATCCTATTAATGCAAGAACTGAGCGTTACAGAAAGAGCTTTGTGCCAGCGTTCGTTGAAATCATAAATAAATGAAATATGTAATGTACCACGTTAATGTGTCATTTACATTTTTAATGTGTTAGTTTTGTTGCTTCGTTTTTATTTAACAGGCCAGTTGGATTCATCTCTGTATGTTTTTTATAATGTACTTATGCTTTTATTTATGCCCTCATTTTTATTCATTTTATTTGTATTACTTACTTTTAATTATTTTACTCACATTTTACTTATGTACTTTTGTTTGCTTACTTAAGTACGTATTTTTATTCATTGTACTCATTTTATTTGACAGGCCAGTTTTTTTTCACCACTGTAGGCGATGTTTAAATATTTCACTTATGTTTGTTTTTTTTTGTATAAAATGCTAGCTGACTGAAGGCAACAAGTTCGGCAGTTTTTTATGTTGTGAGAGTTTGCTTGATTATAAAGTACTATTCTTTTCAATTCTATTCAATTAATACCGTTGCACTGGCTGTTTGAGAAGATCCACAATTATAAATTTGTCATTTTAGAGTTCCTTGACACCTTGATACGAAAAAACAATTAAATTGTTTAATTAAACAATTTTAACAATTTAATTAAACAATTGTTTAAAAAACAATTAAACAATTAATTAAAAACGAATAATCAAAGCTAGTTGCTTTTTTTTCCCTAACTTATGAATACTAGAGTGACTCTACGAAAATCTGAACCTCCCCGACCAAGGTTGGAGGTTTTCATAAGAAAACATTTAAAGAAAGACAGAGAAGTGAAGAGTGAAGTTCTGAGTGGATTGGACTAGCTGAAGAGCGTGACCAACTGTCTTCATCATAGACAGCTTGGTGATACAAAAAATTCGCAATAGCCCTAGTAAATTCATTTTAAGGAAATATATACAGTTGTACGGCCTTACGAGCTCTATAGCACAATACATTCTGTATATGAAAATGACATTAAAATTACACGCTCACCTTAGCCAGGGCCCTCATAAGAGGTTCGTTATCCTGCATACGACCGGCAGTGTCAACAAGAACAACGTCACGCCTTGTGTCTCGGGCAAAATTAATGGCTTCAGCAGCAATTCCAGCAGCATCTTTACCTGTAAACGAAAAAGAAAAAACAAATGTTTTAAAATTAAGTACTAAAGAGCAAAACTTATCTTCTATTCCTTTCTAGAAAACTTGCTTATGTACATTTCCCCATCTAAGGAAATTGTGTTTCTCATTAAAAAATGGCAATAGCATCTATATATATATATATATATATATATATATATATATATATATATATATATATATATATATAATTTATATATATATATATATATATATATATATATATATATATATATATATATAATTATATATATATATATATATATATATATATATATATATATAATATATATAATTTATATATAAAAAAAAATATATATATATAATTTTTATATATATATATATATATTTCATGATACAGGAGGCAACAATTGGAGGAAAGAGGGGACAAGAGAAGGCACATGTCCCTTCCTCACCCCAAATCTCCTCAAGGTTCAGAAAAAACACTTTTATTTAGAGGGGAGAAGTATTTTCATTAAAAAGTGTTTTATTTTTGTATTTTCACAAAAAAAAAAAACAAAAAAAAAAAAAAAAAACCAAGTTGGATCCAACCCTAGAATTGAAAAATACATTTCGCCCCCTTCTACATTTTCATTAATTGTCGCCCCTGTGAGATACATAACCAATCCCCCAATATTCCATATAGATGGGGAAACAAGCTGATACCACATCAATATTTAAAATTTCCAAATAAAAACAACTGAGCATCCTAGAGCTATTTACTACGAAGTGTCTATGACTACAAAATAGAACTTCCCCAGTGGTAGCCATTTCCTTTGTTAATCCTTTACATTTATTAATTCGGCTTAAAATAGTTACCATATAGGCGTAATCCTCTCATGTGATTTCGAAACATATTATTAATTTTATTTAATCAACTCCATATTTAATTGTCCAAAAATTCACAATATATATATATATATACACTTACATCTCATTTACTGCCCCAACCTGAAGAATGTTTGTCCTGCAGGGCAATGGTCTTAGCCAAAAACTAAACGATAGATTCTATTGAAGGAGAATAATAATGAAAAATGGTGAAAAAAAAGAAAAATAACCTCGAAGATTATTTCGTAGAGTACTTTGCTGAAATTTCAGTCAGAAAAATTGAAGCCAGATCCCTGACAATAAAAGAAAAAATCAACCTTCCTCAGGAAAAGTATCAAGTTTCTAAACTCAAATCCTTCAATTACAAAACTTGAAGATATTGAAATAACTTCCTTCTAAATTATGGAATTTTTTATAATAGTTTCTAATAAGAGTTTCTAAGCCCCTGTCCCTAATTAAATAATAACATAACCCTTTTTGCTATTTTTTGCATTCTTTTATTTTTTTTCCTTTACTTTTTGTATATGTTTATAAGCCATTTTCGTAGTTTTCGACACAATTCTTACATTCACATTGCTGGCTGTTTTTAATTTTTCATTTAGAATTTTCTTTATTCGGTTAAAATTCTTAATTATTTTTTTAATCAACAGTTAGGTAGGACTAATGAATTCTTGACTTGCTTTAAGTCTATATTTTTATTTCATTTTTTTTTTTTTACCTAATTAGTTTTCACTATGAAGAAAAAAACTGGCATTCAGATACCGTGACAGTCATTTTCAGAAGTGTCTCTGTCTAAAGTTAAGACACAGAATAAAATGCTAAGTTCTAAAAGAAAAAAAATTCCGTTTTCATTTACCTTGATCTCTCGATTAAAAAAACAAAACAAACAAAACAACAGAAAATGATGTGTAGCATTAAAACTTAAACCGAACATGAATTATTCGGTATACATGAGGGCCCCTCAATCCCCCGCTCTTCCTGCCGAAGTTCTATATTATTAAAAAAAAACTTCTTTTTCTAATTAAACGGCCCTTGTGTTCCAGCAGTAGTTCTTAAAGAATTGGGACAAAGAGTCGAAAAAGTCAAAATGGCGAGGGTGGCTTCTGCCCTTAACCCTCCCCAGCTTTTCTGACATTTGTCATGAAATTCCCTGTATTTTATATTTTGATATTGCTATCAAGGTACCTTGCCCCAACCCCCCGCTTATTAGGCCTACAATGGCTACTACCCACCATCCCCTCAATAGGAAGTACTCCAACAAAAAGATCATCTTGCACAATATCCCACCCCCTCTCTAGAAAATACTCCCTGAAGATTTTTATCTTCGCTGAAAATTCATCAGGAAAATTTCTCGCGGATGATTTCACCTGGAAAATTCTCCTTAGCATTCCTTCATTTGAAAGAAGACTTTATTTAATTTCTGAGCGTTTTTCAAATCATACCGGAAATCTCCCTCAGTGAGATTTTTCCAAGACCCCCTCCCGTCCCCCAAGGAAAATTTCTCCCACACAAAAATTCTTCCCTGGAGAAACTTTCCCGAGTAAAATCCCCACCCCCAACGAAAAATTCCGCAAAATCTCAACCCTGCTGAAAATTTCCATCATAACATCTCTACATGTGAAATTAAGTCCCAAGTGAGAAACTAATGCAAATAAAAGGAATTTTGTATAGGAAATCTTGCAAATCCCCGCCTTATATAATTCGCCCTGAAGAAATTACCCCCGGAAACTTCCCTTCCCCAAAAATTGTGTGTATACTTCCAAATAACAAGTACTAATTGTAAACAAGAGGCAAATTGCCTAACTTAGAGCTCTTTCCCCGGAGTTGTGGGGCGTCGTGTCATCCCCAAAGGCATAGTTATTGACTTTTCAACTACGCTGAACAAAATGACTATGTCAAGATTTGGATCAGACGACTTTTGATAGGGCGAGGGAGGGGGCTAGTTACACTCCAGTCGGTTTTGAACAGTTAAAACGATGACCTTTAGGTTTCCGTCTGAATGGAAGCTTTCCCGATCTTCTAGGACCATTGGTAAGATAAGCTCACCATGAAAAAAAAAAAAAAAAAAAAAAAAAAAAAAAAAAAAAAAAAAAAAAAAAAAAAAAAAACGCATCCGTGACCTTTCTTCTAGAAAAAGATTCAAAATTCTACGTTGTTATAGATGGGGGCTTGAAACCTCTACAGGAGAGTAGGGTTCTCTGCTACGGTGAATCTGATAAATAGTATTTTCATTAAGATTCACGGAATTTTGGAGGGTATCCTCCCTTTTGGAAAATCAGATAAATTCCGACTGACTCGTAGCTTATGATGAATAAAACTAAATTTAATAAAATAGCACCAGAAATGGTACGTCATGTTGAATTCAGATATCCAGCTTCCATTTAAGGCATTATATTATGTCGCGGCGTTTACTTATAGGAAACTGTTCAGCGGCATTTACCTGTATGTCTAACTAGACTATCCCACTCACACTTCTTAGGAAAAAAATTTATATTCAGGCAGCTACTTTCCGCACGTATAATTTGGTGCTTGGCTACAACGAGCTACAGCCAATAAACTAGTCCAAGAGCTTAAAACTTTAGAATTAGGATTTTAAAATCACCCAATACATAAACTTCTTTTTATTTGTCTAACAATGTCATTTAAATATACTCATGGCGAAGGTTCATATCATAGTTTTCATAGCATAAAGACTTGGAAATTCAAGCAGTCACACGAAGCAGGCAGAGTAGATAGCCTACACAAAACAAGCTGCATTTTAAAATACATTACTGACTGTAGCACTAAAAGCGACAGAACTAAAACTAAAAAAATAAGAAATAAAACAAGGGTTAAAAGCTGACAAATAAAAACACCTTGATAACTTATACTATGAAATTTAAAATATATTCAAGAAAAGAACACAATCATGTCATTTTATTGTAGCACTGCATTTGTTAATCCATATTATCATAGAGCACAAGGCTAAAAACATAGGAACAGTAAAATAGACAGTGCAGAGCCAGCACTAGTCTTATAAAAAACAAAAGATTTAGTGGCATTCCTTCCAGAGCAAAATATTCATAGAGACGGAAAACTTAAATCACAATAGCATTGGTTCAAAAAATAATTTTTATTTCTCCTACAGGATCCTTCGCCCTTACTTTGCTAGCGGATTTATATCAAGCAAAGAAATAATCCTTAAAATTTTCAAGCAAAAGTGTTCCAAATTTTTAATTTTAACAAATTACTTCTGCGTTTTAGGATTTGTTCTTCACTAACACGACTCTTTATAACGAAATTGAAACTGAATCAATGTTTTCTAATAAACGTGGTTTGCTTGCAGATATCATTCATTTAATCTAATGGCAATTGAAAAGAGAAAAAATAATAAGGATAAATAAAGGTTATATTTTTCAATTCAAAATAAACCATTTAATAGGGAGAACTTTCTTTCACAGAAAAGTTAATTGCAGATAGAGGAACTATCACAATAACCTTTAAGGAAGACAAAATTTAGGTTCATATTCTAATCTACATCTATAGATACAAATTAAGATCTTTTGATAAAGATCTATATAAATCTGAAGATAAAAGATTTGAATATTGAGTTCTGAACTGGATTTACCATATCCTCTATCGTAAAGTTGTACTATATCCCTCCCGTACTTCTTCTTGTGTATCTCATTTGAAGGGTGAACTGCACAAAGATGATGAACATGAGTTTTCAACTGTTCCACAGCACCAGCACGGAATGTATCACAAGCAGCAATCAAAACACTAAACTCATTTTCCAATAGCCAGAAACATATCTATGGGAAAAAAAAAATCCATCAAACACTCTCAATATGTAACTAGAAAAAAAAAAGAAAAGAGAAAGCGATAGGGAGAGGTGGGGGAGACAGGGAGGGAGAGATGGAGAAAAAATGAGGAGACAGAGGGGAGAGATACAACAGTGGGAGGAGGGACAAAGTAAGAGACACAAAGAAAAGGAAAGAGAGCGAGAAAGAGAGAGTTTAAACAAGATGATGACATTACTGAGCCTTGAATAACCTTAATTTGATTTTTCTCTTCTCACAATTTTTTTTTTTTAAAGGAAACTTAAATAGACTAATAAAAGAAATTTTACTAAACAGGATAATAAAAAAAAAATCATAAACATTAAACATCACCCTACTACAGGGGCGGGGGTACGGATAATTCTCTTCTATAAGATTGGCCCGAAGGATCAAATGTATAGAGGGAGCAAGTTTTGGAAATATTAATGAAATTTGGTAGCCTTTCTTGATCCCACGCGACAGAAAAATACTCGTGTGCCCTGCCCCTAAAAGTCATATTGATAGATAGCGCCACGGGATTTAACGGTTTTCAGTACACAATTTCAAAAAAAAGGTAAAATGTCTAAAAGGAGCACTATCTCCTAAGATAAATCAATTGTGTTACCTTTGCAAGATTGGTCGACTTTCCAACACCATTGACTCCACAAAACGTAATTACGTACGGTTTATTTTTGCTTTTGGCATCTGCTACATCTCGAAGGACATTAACACGACGTCTCGGTGACAAAATTTTGGTCAAAGACTCTTTTAAGGCAGCTTTCACGACTGAGGAGAGCGTCTCAAAAGTCCCGAGGCTCTGAAAAGTAGAATAGATTTGATCTTAACACTTTAACAAAAGATACACTAACACAAATTAGTAAAAGAGTAAACTTGTAACTTCTAAGGATGCACGTGGACCAAAATAACCAAGAAAAACTCAGAATAACAGAATTAAAAGCCGAAAAACAAGGACAGACGAAGGAAGGGAGGAAAAAATCTACTTATTTTGATTTTCTATCTTGCATTATCTTGGAAGACCATTCCTGTTTATTTCTATTTTTGAATCTGCCGTAGGAAAAAAAAAACCAGGAGGTAGTATATGTCTGGATTTCATTTTGCCCAGCTAAATCATCAGGACTTCAAAAACAAACCATAGAAGAATCAACAAACTTGATTAGCGTAAAAGATGTACGTCAATTAAACTGGTTTACAAGATATTATAGGCAATCATTACTAGGAAATATTTTCTGTTCTCTTTTACAAAGGGGGAAAGAAAGGAAATGTGTTGTTAATAAATAAAAATAAGATTAGAAAAATTTTCAAACAAAATCCAAATGGATATATAGACATAATCAGTTTTATCCTTGGGGATCATTGGGTAATTTCTGGTGGTTAAAGCCGCTACCAGAACTTAAAAGGCATCCTGTATATCCGAAATGTAAAATGGGCTTAAATTGTTGGAATCCAAAAGTTTGAGTTCACCAAAGGTGAAAGTGCCTATACTATCGGTAACTCTCACGGAATAGAGTTTGCGAAGACTCAGAAATTTTAACAACGTTGTAGTCTGAATTAGAAATGCACTTGATGTGGATTTTTTTTTTTTTTTAAGTTCGACGGTACCCACCACAATGAAACTCATAGTAGCTGTAGGCCCATGTAAAGTGGGTTCAAAAACCCGCAGAACAACTTGAGAATTCCATTTGTTTGTCACTGAAACGATGAAGGAGAGCTTTCGCCTAGAAGTCGTTCAACCTCCCCTAATGTATTTTTCCCTCCGGGAAATGAGCCCCATAATCCGACATTGATTGTTGACTCGTAATATGTAGAATTTTTGGAGTGAAAATTGAACTTTCAATCAGAGTATTAGACAACGTCTCTCTTTCTTATCTCTTTAATTGAAGTTTATCTCTTTTATCATTTTTTTTTTTTTTTATCTCGTTAAGGGTCTAGATTCTAATAAGCCTAAGTAGTGGTACAAGACATAGAGAGATATGCTGAAAAGTCCTTCTAAAATTAATTTTCATTTTATTGAATTCGCTACTAAGACTTCTACGATCTGAAATTGTATCTCGCTTCCATTGTGCAAAGTGCACCTCCTCCCCCCTCTTCACTGGCCCAGATTGAACTATTTTTTCCGATACCTCCCCCACCAAATTTCTCCGTCCAATGTTATAATACAACCTAAAAGCTTCAAAAATCAACCACTAGCCCACTGGACTCCCCAATTACTTTTTTCTAAATCCCTTAACAAATTGCTGAACCTTTCACAATTGTTTTCAACCAAATTACAAGAATAATACCTGATTGAAACAAATCTAATAGTTTGAGTTTTGCCAATGTTTGCCCCATTACACTTATTCAAGTTTTTCTTTTTAAATTCTTCAAAAATCAACCACTAGCCCACTGGACTCCCCAATTACTTTTTCTAAATCCCTTAACAAATTGCTGAACCTTTCACAATTGTTTTCAACCAAATTACAAGAATTACCTGATTGAAACAAATATAAAAGTTTTTCTTTTTAAATTTTATGAAGTTTTCCTTTGTCGACTGGCCCAACGTTAAAATTATACTACGCATGACGTCCAATAATTTGGGAATTTAAGCAAAACTTTCTAATCCATGCTGCTAACGAGAGGTTTTGAGAGTTTCATCGTCTTTATTTTGAAACACCTTGATAATTCCTGACAAATGTCCTGGGTCCAAACAAATCATTCGTTTCTATTTTATTTTATGGTGTATTGTCACAGTAACTATTCCCCCTTGTTCTTTTGTCAGTTTCGTTTTTGCCTTGCGATACTTCTTTGGTTCCAGTTATTTGAGTTTCTAATTTTGAGCTCTATTTTCCAATCTAGTATTTCATACAATCCTTTTTTAGTTATCACTATTTTTGATTGTTTCTCTTATTCTCAAAGACCTTGACTTTTATTATATTTTGATACCAAACACTTTTATTTTTACATCATTGGTCTTGCAATGTGGATTAAATCAATTTTTAAGTTTATAACAGTCGTTTTTAAATAAAATATTATCTTATACCCCCCCCCTTCACTAATGGTACAGAGTTTATTTTAGTTTTTGGATACAAGAATTTTGAGTGTTATATTTCATCAATTTCTATTAATTTTGTAGTAACCATTTTAAGTTTGACAATTTCTTGTCTGATTAATATTTTTCTTGCTATTCTGATTCTTTTCTTTTACTTTGACATAAGAAGCGAATTCAGCTTTAAAGAGCTGGAGATAACTTTTTGAAATATATATATATATATTATCAACCCAGCAGATAAGATGCTTAAGGCTCGAAATCGGTATGACAATAACTGGCTTCAAGGTACCGGGAGAGAAGGTGGAAAAGATGTTTAGCTGGTGAAAAACTTTTATCCTTTGAAAGTCTAGATATAATACCCATTCAAAGGTTTATGACTGTCCTCAGGTGCAGCTTTCCCGTTCTCGTCCAGCTCGTTTGTTTATTTCACTGTGCACGAAATCGGTGGCGAGCATGGAGCGTCAACAGTCTCTTGTCATGGGGACGGATGACGAAATTACAGACGAGCAACAGTTTCGTTTTTTTTTACGGGCTGCTCCTATGACCACATTTCAATAAGAATCCATTCAGATGCCTCCGATTTTGATTGAAGAGGCGTTATAAGTTTTCTTGGGTCGCAGTTGCTTTGCAAAACCTTGGGAAAATTGTAGCAACGATGAAAAGGATCCTAGCTTCCTATGGAGCCAGGTCTAAATTTAACAGAATAAATGCGTTCGTGGACAAACTGCAGTAGTAATATCGCTAGATGAGGGGATCAAGTACTTCACGTAGCTTGGAAATAGCAATAATACATCTTTTTTTGTAAACAGTCTGAAAATAAACTCCTCAGAGTAAATCATATCCAAGCGTTGTGGATCCGCAACGCCTCTTTTAAAAAGTCATTATTAACAAATGCTATGACAAAAAAAAAAAACTTTTTGGGTATTAGTAAAACGAAGTAAAAAAAAAGTAAAAAGAGAGATAGTGGTCATAAGGAGGTCCAAAATTGCTTCTTTTTAGGTCTATATTTTATAGGACTGAGATGGATACATAGAAAAGGAAATTTGACATACGGTCGAAACTAAAAAAATAAAATCCAAAGAATGAAATACACAAGAATACTGACCTTTAAAAAAGTCATGCATATTTGGTACAATTTGAGAGGGGATTCGAGTGTCAACTTTGAATATTGAGCTTTTTTTAAAGATAAAACCAGAAAAAAAAATTACACCAGAAAACAAGTCATATTGTTAAGGTACTACGGCTTTTGTGCGTGCTGCCAAAATTCAAATTCAATAATTTGAATTTCTTCCCTATTTAGACTAAACACAAGTGCCTTAAGCAAACTGACAGTGTGCTCAAGGGCTTGAGCACTGATAGTGCTCTGACAATCTTCGATTTTCAGAGATTATAGTTACTATAGTCGATTAGAGATTACATGAATTACAGATATAATTAGAAATTATAGTTACTATGGTCGATTAGAAATAAGATATTGTATAGAATATAGATATAATTAGAGATTATAGTTACGGTGAAAAATTGTTTTGTCACAGAAAAAGTGTAACAATATATAAAAACTGCATCTTCTCGGAAAAACAAAAACAAAACAAGAGCTAAGACCTCATATGGCACTTGTGACGAGGTCGGATGAGCTCGTCAGGATATATAGAAAAGGTCGCTCGGATAAGCTCATGCATATGGCATGAGCTCTAGCAAAATTCTAAGAATCAACAGATTGAATTAAAAGGAAAATCGGAGGTTTAATGCCGGTCAGGATTTAAAATAAGAGCTCTGAGACACGAGGTCCTTCTAAATATAAAAATTCTTTAAGATCTGATCACCCGCTCGTAAGTAAAAAATGCCTAATTTTTTTAAGTTTTCCTCTCCCTTCAGCCCCCCAGATGGTCGAATCGGGGAAAACGACTTTATCAAATCAATTTGTGCAGGTCCCTGACACACCTACCAATTTTCATCGTCCTAGCACGTCCAGAAGCACCGAACTCGCCAAAGCCCTGGACCCTCCCCCTAACTCCCCCAAAGAGAGCAGACCAAGTCCGGTTAAGTCACTCATGTATCTACGACATTTGCTTATTCTAGCCACCAAGTTTCATCCCGATCTCTTAGCTCTAAGTGTTTTCCAATATTTCCGGTTTCCCTCTCCAACTCCCCCAATGCCACCAGATCTTGTCGGAATTTAAATTAAGAGCTCTGAGACATTAGTTCCTTATAAATATCAAATTTCACTAAAATCCGATCACCCATCCGTAAGTTAAAAATACCTCATGTTTCTAATTTATCCGAATTAACCGTCACCCCACTCGCCCCTCCAGATGGTCTAATCGGGAAAACAACTATTCATAATTTAATCTGGTCTAGTCCCTGATACACCTGCCACATTTCATCGTCTTAGTTTACCTGGAAGTGCCTAAACTTGAAAAAATCGGGACAGACAGATCAACAGAATGGTTTCATTCTACCAATTTTCATCGTCCTAGCACGTCCAGAAGCACCGAACTCGCCAAAGCCCTGGACCTTCCCCCTAACTCCCCCAAAGAGAGCAGATCAAGTCCGGTTAAGTCAATCATGTATCTACGACATTTGCTTATTCTACCCACCAAGTTTCATCCCGATCTCTCAGCTCTAAGGGTTTTCCAAGATTTCCGGTTTCCCTCTCCATCTCCCCCCAATGTCACCAGATCTGGTCGGAATTTAAAGTAAGAGCTCCGAGACATGAGTTCCTTCCAAATATCAAATTTCACTAAAATCCGATCACCCATCCGTAAGTTAAAAATACCTCATGTTTCTAATTTATCCGAATTAACCGTCATCCCACTTCCCCCTCCAGATGATCTAATCGGGAAAACAACTATTCCTGATTTAATCTGGTCTGGTCCCTGATACACCTGCCACATTTCATCGTTCTAGTTTATCTGGAAGTGCATAAACTAGCAAAACCGGGACAGACAGACCAACAGAATCTGTGATCGCTCTATGTCACTTGGTAAATACCAAGTGCCATTAAAAGAAAACCCTGTGTTCCATCCATATAAAAATAGCAAAGATGAAATGTTTGTGTGCGAAACACTGTATGTTTACTGCTACAATTTTTTCCACCGCAGCAACGTCTTGCGATTTTTTAAATATTACCAACAATGTCAGTCAGAAAAGGGGAGAAAAAAAAATATTTACAGTCCGATGATATAAACCATTAATTCTTTTGAAAGCCAACCTATGTCGTTTCTACCAACAACGATCCTAAATACATAAATCCAAAATACACGGCTGTAGTGAACAAGAAAGGAAACACTTTGGATAGAAAAGAAAAATACTTAAAAAAATTATTTTGCATGATTCTACATATACATGAAATAATGAAGAAATGCGTAAGACCAGACCCTCTATTATTTGATCGGCACCATTCCGAAATGGAATGGGTGAGAGGACGAACTTTATTTTTCAAATCTAGGGGTGGGGCGAGATATTTTTGTAACCTAAGGGTAAAACTATTAAGGTTGTCTGGGGGCTGCATTCTGTCCTTATGAAATTGACCCGTCAGTCATCTTTCATAATTTCTCAGCCACATTACTTGAGCAAATAATTTGAAAAAAGAATTAAAACTAACAAATAATTTGCCTCAAAATAAATTATAAAAAAAGCGGTTGAAGAGCATTTAAAAAATAAACTTTTTTTTTTACTTAGAATAAAGCATTATAAACTTTTGCAACTTACCTTTCCCTCAAGGCTGTTTGCGACCGACTCACAAATTTCAATGGCAATGCTTGAAGCAACATTTTTGGAAGTTAGATGCTCTTGAAGCTTTTCTAGGACTGGCTGTAGGCTTTGTTGCGTCACTGCCTTTCCACCAACAAGACCTCTGCAATATCCTCTCGTTTATTAATTCATATTCGTACTTTTCTTTTATGGTAATGAAAGGACTTACAAGAATAAAAATAATTACACATCATTCCTCATTACGCGCGCAGTTTGTTGAGCAATTATCACGCACACTTAATCTTTTTAAGCGATTATGTTTCTTCACATAAACAAAAAGCAAATACTAATAAAAATAAGTAGAATAAAAAGCTGACATGAAAAATAAAGATGAGATGCTTGACTGGTATCAGAGAAAAAAGAAGTGATAAAGGTGGTTAGTCCTGAAATTGATTTAACAACTTCATACAGTAGCCAAAATTTACATATAAAAAATATAATAAAATTGAACGGATATATAATAGAATTGAACGGATAATAGAAGTGGCTTTCCCCAGTTGGCTTACGCACCAAAATCATAATTTTTTTTTTTTCAAGGTGATGTTGCCCCAGCTTTCCACGCTATGGTGCATTTTTGAAGGATGAAATTAGAAATAATTAAAATTAAGATATACAAAAACCTAAAATGATTTGGAAAGCAAAATTAATGTCAAAGACAATAAAGTAATACAAAGTTTTTTGAGTGACTCTAGCTTGAGGCGGCAGGCTAGGCCAACTATGGTTAGGCCAATGTCAACTGACAAAAGATGGACAATCGTCTCGTGATTAGTGATATCTAGGGCTTTGGACCGCTTGCGACATTAACACTCACTAAACATACAGAAAAGAAAATGAAAGAAAAAAAGAGAAGGATAAAAAAAGTTTTATCAGAGGAACTCAAGGACCAGCAATTATGTTTGCTAAATTTTAATGAGGGCATATCATATTACGAGCACAAGAAGTCAAGAAACGCAGTACTACTTCTTTTTCTTCTACCAATTCGGAGAAGATGATTGGCGTAGGCGACATAGATAATATCGACGGAATTGATGGTTGCGTTAGTACTGCAAGATACTATAATCTTTAGAGTTATTTGCTAATGCGATTTGTGACAGCCTTTGCAACACCAATAAGTTATTTACATTGTAAATGATTCTCACTTGATTCTTTTTTAGAGAGAAATGAGGAGGGGAGAGGGCGTGGTTTGTTACAATTTTAATGTGGCTAAACGTGTAGTACCACATTAGCAACGAATTGCTCTTAATTTCTGTTTATAAATTCCATCATTAAAGCTTGAGTTGAAGAATTTTGTTGAATCTAACGGTTAAATAAAAAAAAAAATCTATTGCTTTAAATGAAAGTCTTATTTACGACATTGATAAGGCCCTTAATAGTGTAGGTGGCACTTGGATCTATTATTTAGATAATCAGATTATATCTATTATTATTATTAGATCGATTACTATTATTTATATTAGATCTATTATTTAGATAATCACTATAAGAGGAAAGAAGGTCTAACCTAAAGAAAGATAAAAAAAAACTTACTTAAATAAAGAAAACATTCCCTGTGACTTCTTTACTTGCTTTTTCTCTTTTGGTGCATCAAAATCATCATCACCATCTGGGAGCATATCCGGTACTTCACCTCTTAAACTTCCTATAGCCTTAAAAAGTCAGCAATTAGTAGCGATTTTTAACTGCCGTCACTTAATAAGCATCCTGTTAAACCTTCTCAAATATCCAACAATTGAACTCTCTACTATTTCCTATTCGTAATTTAAATCAAAGAGGACAATATCTTTTATGATACTTACGTGCTATCCTAACCACACTCAAGAATTGAAGTTAGGTTAATATAATGATATATACCAAAAATCTGATTAAAATATAATAATTTAGAAACAAAATTACGAAAACTGCACATGCGAAATGTGGAAAGCGGGCCACCCATAAAGCCATTATATTAATACTAATAACATAGACCTAGATCAAAAAGATTAATAGAGTAGAAAAAATAAAGAAAAAAGAAACAAGAGGAAAAGGGCAAAAATAACAAAGCAGTTAATAAAACTACAAATGAAACAAATAGAACAAGCCACAGCGGGGGGATAAGCGCTACTTCTGACACACTGTTGTCTACATCAGTTAGTCAATAGTATCTAGCCGATGAAGTCTTGTTACTATTTTTGACTTTTATACCAAAGGAGGAGACCAAGACGAAATTTAGAGTAACAGAAACAGGAAGACGGAATATCGGTTAGAGACTTTTTTCTTAACTACAGGGTAAAGACCCAAGAGGTAAAGAACAGAATGATCAGGAAAAGTGGAATAAAGCCCCTCAGCCAAGCCAATGCAATCTTGTTTATCCTAATTGGCTACACTTATTAGCATCTAACCGAGATATTAAATACTATTTTTAAGTTTAATATTAATAAATTTCAAATTAGGTTAAAAGATAGTTATATCTTACAAAATTTTACCAAACAAAATTAATCTAACGAGCTAGTCAGACACGCCTAGCTTCTGTTAAGTTTTTTTGAAGTGTTTTATTGTACGTCTTCTTTGAAAAGACCAAGTGAAATACAATATGTCAGAGTACGCTTTAACAGAAAAGGTTCGTAATAACAAAAACATTAATTCTACCTGACCTTTACTTAAAATTATTCTGGTACGTACTTTAAACAAAAATAAAAGTCAGTTATGATACAAAAAAAAAATCCTGAAAAATACGCATCATGTAAATTTCAGCATTTTCAAATAATATTTTAAAATTTATTTCTTTACTTAGTTTCAATAGCGTTACCTTCTACAAATATACACCAGAAAATTTTGTTTATGTTAATTTTAAATCTTCCAAGTCAGGCGAAAATATCAACTCAAAAAGGAAATGAGAAACAGAAGAAAAATTAAAATAAGGGATTTAATATGGCTCTAATATTGCAAAAATAATAATAACAAAAAACAAAACAGAGGTAGCTTAGAGATAATCAAGTTTTATCAATACAAACAATAAAAACCTTAATTTAGATAAACAGCTGAGTATTCGGCAATATAAAATTATTGTGAGTCGACAGGACAATATGATCTAATTTTTCAATTTTTATTTGCAAATTTTCCCAATAGGCTTTGAATTTACGCTAAATTTCAACAAATAATCGAATTCTTTCCATCCTAATCTTTTAGATTGGAATTTTATATTACATTTTTAAGAAATTAGGGTGTTTCCTAGGCAGATTTTCAAATTCACTTTTGTGTGCTGATTTCGAAAATATGAAGATTTTTTTTTGTATAGCATAGGTCATTTTAAGAGGCAACGCTGTAGCACTGCCTATATTAAAGACCCATATGGCTTCAATGTATTGTATTAAAATGTTCAATGTATTGCATAAAATGCCTAGGGTATTAAGGTGAAACCATACGGTAATATTGAGAGGGATGTCCAAATAACAAAAATACGCTATGTGCATGCTCGTTATCAAAAGGGAGCATCAGCAATATCTAAGGTATGGCCGATGGCTTAAGTTGAAACTATCAGGGCCTGGGAAGATTCGAGAGTGATCGGAGGGTAATCCTCTTTTCCCTCTTTGGAATTAAAATAAAACTTCCAGGGCATGTTGAGGGTGATGCTGCAAATTAAATGGAGGGGAACTAACCTCCTTTCTCTTGCCCTTTTTAGATATCCCTCATGACATCCAACCAGAATTTTGAAATAACTACATTGTTCAAAATAGTCAAAAGTTCAGATAATAAGTCCTTCGGAAATGACAGATCCCTCCCCCCAGCCTCTCCGCAAGGGTTGTAAGTTAGGCAATTTGCTCATTGTTTACGCAGACGGTTGGTTATTAGGTAAACCGGGGCATGTTTGATCTCGAGTCTTCAGAAAAGCTTGTGGTGTTAAGGTGAAACTTTCTGATAATGTAGAAGGGGAAGTCAAACTAAACCAAAATGCACTACACGCAGGTTGGTTGTCAAAGGCGCGTATCAGCAATATCGAAGGAACGGCTGAGGGTATTAAGTTGAAACCTTCAGGCATGTTAAGGGCGATATTGAAGAGTGGTTAAAGGGTAAGCAGCCCACTTGCCCTTTTAGATGCCCTACCTCAACACTGATAGAAATTTTGAAAAGCCATTTTATTCAAATACTGAAAAGGTACACCAATTATGATTGCGAGGATGCAATGCCCCCCAGTCCCCCGAGCCATTCTTGCATTTGGGATTTATCATTGGGAAGGGGGGGGGGGGCGTCTGATCCTAGGTGTGTCCAAAAAGGCTAAGGGTATTGAATAAAGACACACTACTAATAAAAGACGCAAAATAAAGACACACTAGGTACAGACTGGTTCTCCAAAGGGTGTATCAGCAATCGGGGACAGGTGAGGGTAAAAAACTGAAACTTTCAGGGCATGCTCAAAGGGATGGTCAAAAATGATTGGAGGCCAGCCAGTCTTTTCCACAATTGTCCTATTTAGATGTCCCTTCCAAACACTGATCAACATTAAAAAGAAAAGAAAAAAATGTTCAAAATAGTCAAAAATCTTAATAACTATGCCTCCAGAGATGCCGAACCACCTGCAGGGAAATGGGACAAGGGTATTAAATTGTGCAATTTGCCCACTACTTGCATATAGGATTTATCATAGAAAAAGAGGGAACATAGTGGGCGTGTCCGAAGAAGCTAAAGGTGTTGCGGAGAAACGTTAAGGAATATTGAGGGAGGTGCTGAATTTAAAAAAACAAGAAAAGAAAAAAAAGGGAACTGCGGAATTAACTTGATACCCTCAGGGCCACAAAAACTACTATTACTACCTACTATTGCAACTGTGACTGTTTGCAACCGCGACTACGACTGATTCTACTTGAGACTAATTTGCGGAAATGTTTAAGAGGTTGTCGAACAAAATCAAAACACACTATGTGGAGGGTGATTGTCAAAAGGGTGCATCAGCAATACATCAGGAGCTGCTGAGGGTATTAAGCTGACACTTTAAGGTGATATTGGACAGTAATCTTGGGCAAAGGCACACTGTTGTCTTTAGATGCTCCCCTACAAACTAATCAAAATTATGAAATACCCACTTTGTCCAAAATAGTAAAAAGGTCCAATAACTATGCCTCTGAGGATGCTAAGCTATCCACATTCCCGGTCAGAGGATTGTAAATAATGCAATATACCATTTGTTTATACATAGAATTTATCATTGGAAACGGGGGGTAGTATTTAATCCTGGTGTGTCAGAAAAGCCCAAGGACATTAAAACAGAATTTCATGGATGCTAAACTAAATCAAAAGACACTAAATATATCCAGGTTATCAAAAGAGCATAATTGCAGTATCTTATGTGCGGCAAGGTGGATTAACTTTAAACTCTTGGTACCCCTATTAGTACTACTATCGTGACAGCAATTACTTACTACTGAAATTATGATGACTTATGATTGCTCGCAAGTTTGACTACATGAGGCTTTGACAACGACTACTTGTGGCCGCTACTGCAACTGCTTGCGAATTCGAGTACTAGTGATCGTGACTGCGACTACATGCGACGACGACAACTTATGACCACGACTGCAAATACAAATGCAGCTTGACAGCTATTCTGGTTACTTGGAACTTTCACTACTTGCAACTGTGACTAATTCCGGCTACAAGTGCGACAGCTCGTGACTGCGACTACTATTACAACTTGTGACAGTGACTGCTACTGCTAGTAATGCTACTATTACCGAGCATCGCGACTATGAATACAAATACTATTGATGCTTTTATTATTAAAACTTGAAGTATTGAACTAAAGTTTAACTACATCCTGCTTGTCAAAATGGCGTAGTGCATCTAGGTCGTGAAAATGACATATCTACAATATCCCATGACTGACATTTCAGGGATTATGGAGGGGCATAATGCAATATATCAAAAGACACTAGATAGGTCCGCGTTGTCTAAGAGATGTATCTACATTTATTTCAGGAACAGCCACGGGTAATAAGTTGAAACTTTAGTAGAATGCTAAAAGTGATGTTATACAAAATCAAAATACACAGTATGTTTCCAGGTTTTCAATACGTAACATGTTCAATATTTTAAGAGCAGTAGCAGTTAGGGAAGGGCGTCAAGTTGAAACATTCGGGAAAACTTGAAGATGTGTTGAACTAAAGACACAATGCGCATCCCAGTTGTTAATGGGTAGGTCTGTAATGTCTCAGCAACAGTTAAAACTTTTATGGAATACGGAGGGGGGATATTCAACTCGATCAAAAGAGAGAATGTGCATCCCGTTTGCAAAAAAATGTACCTACAATGTCAGGAGAAGAGAATGGGATTTAGTAGAAACTTTCAGGGAATATTGAGAAGGATGTTAAAATGGATTAATATACTCAAATGAGAAATAATAAATTAGAATCGGATATTGTAATGCTTAAGCTGAAGACGCAAAAAAACTTGAGTAATATTCAGTATACTAACCCATAATAAAACTTTCGTAATAAAAAACAAACAAAAGTTAAAAAGAAAAAAACCTTCCGAAAAAGAAATTTACAAAAGAAATGTAAAAAGCCACGTTAAACTTGAGACCAGTAAAAATAAACTCCTATAATAAATCAAACTCAGAACGGCCAGATATTAAATTAAAGAATAAATGAAACTTAAAGCCAACAAAAATTAAATAGATGATCATATCAAACTTAAAGATAACATACATTAATATAGATGATAAGTTATTTATTTCATTATTTAAACTATATAAATAATATTATATAAAATTTAAATAATATCAAAGTTTAAATAAACTTAATAGTAAACTTATTAAATATTATATATATTATAATTTATTTATATTTATACATAATAATATATTATGTATATATATAATATATATTGAAGTGTTTAATAAATTATTAATAATTTAATTAAAATAATATATAGATACAAATAAAAAATAATCGTATAAAATATATAAATAATATACAGATCAGATATTTAAATAAATCATAAAACAAGTAAAAATTTGACTGAATTTTCAAGTACAACCTAAAACAAACAAAAATTACTACAAACAAGAGTCTGACTAATGCACCTTTGTCCTTCCACTACCTTAATAGTTCTAAAGCCTATTTCTTCATTTGCGGCTTATTGAAACCAAAATATATTATAAACATTTTTTTTAATTTGTAGTATTGAAAAAAAGTGAAATAAAGTCGTAATTGTTGAAACTTCCAGAAATTGATGCTAATATATATATAAATATATATATATAAATTCCAATTTATTTTCATCATTTCTTCCCAGTCATCTTCATTATTATTGTGATTTACTTTTCATTTGTCGTATGTTTCGGAAAACTATTAAACAAAATACATATATTAGATGAAAGTTAAGTGAAAGTAATTTCACCAAATTCAGTGAATTGTCTCTCTTTAACTTATTAAGAGTTTGTTAGAATCCTTTAAAACAAACCGGGGCCAAAAACATACCTGTGCCCTCTGACGGAGTAAAATAATCCTTATTTGAATGGACGAAGTTGAACGTTCCATTCGAATGGAACGAAGTTGAAGCAAGATCCCGAGTCAGATCATCAGAACCAATAGAAGCAAAATGAGCACTAGAAATTCAACAACAGCAAAGATTCAACTCAAGACAATATTCATACTAATTAATATTTCTGGGTAAAAATCATTACAATTATTTTTTTAATATTTACTCAGTTAAAGTCCATGTTTTTACGGTAAATCTACATTCTAAAAGAATTTTCAAAACAAATTTTTTCATTCATTCCACGAAAGTTTCATCAGCATATTTTATGATTTTCAATCTTATTCCGTTTATGGATATTTGATTCTTATTTTATTTAGCAAACAAACACATTTTAGAAACATTAGGCAATTTTTTTGTCAAGATAGTAAAACTCACTTCAGGGAGAATTTCGGCCCTATGTCCAAGGACCATCTTCAGCATAACACCCAAAAAAATAATATATATATATATATATATATATATATATATATATATATATATATATATATATATATATATATATATATATATATATATATATATATATATATATATATATATATATATATATATATATATATATATATATGGTGTTGTGCTGTTACGGAAGGGCAGTGTGGTCTTCGTCGCTATTTTATTTAGATGATTTTTTCAATAACTAATCTCAGGAGTGATTCAGTAGTTATGTTTTTTTTCCTGCGATGCAATTTTTCATAATGACAAGTACGATCTAATGATTCATTTAATACTCAGTAAAAAAAATATTCAATAACCTATTATAATCTCTCTCTTCTGGCGTTTCATTTCTATCTAAAACCCCAAGAGCTACTGTTAAATTATGCACATTTTTAGGCGAAAAGTTTTTCTTTTTGTAATAGTCTTCTTATACAAAGTCTTTTTAATCTTGTTTCAAAACTAAGCAACACCAAAGACCTATAAATACACTTACATTGCGGTCTGGCAAAAATTCACTTTCACCAACTATTATGTCTTTTGGACCGTCTTTACCGTAGTCCAGGCTGGGGGTATCTTTACTAGTGCCAGATAGATCCCAAGTTGTTGCAGTTTTTCCCTTTTTATTGCTACCCTTTGGACTAAGTGCTTCTTGACTTTTTGGACTTTTCCTATAAAAAAAAAGAACAAGTGGGTTAAATCGAGTAACTTTATCATTTGATACTTAACTTTATATATGAGGGGTTAAATATTTATGGATAGAAATAGTGACTTGCGCTAGGATCCATAAATAAAGAACGTCCTCCAAGAAAAGAAGTTGTAAAAAATTCTGCCGTACCCCTCTTGAAGGACGGGCCTGTGGTCAGATGTGTACTTACTAGAATACAGGGAGATATGAGCTTCTAAAATTGAAACCTACGCCCGGAATCAAGCCGTTTGAGGCTAAAATTCTTGCGCATGTTCCTGCTCCCCCATTCATCCTTCGTTTAGTTTCATTATTTAATTTCTCCAGTGGATTTTTTACTTTTTTAATTTTTTCTTGCAGAATCTTCCCTCCCTAGTCAAAATTATCCCCCTTTCTGTTTGGTCCTGTATGGATTGCAAAAAATCCTGATTTCTGGTAACCTATCATCTTGTAACCATAAATATTTATTTCATTATAGTTCTTGAGGGCGGGATCAAACCACATTTCCGTATATCTCGCAGTTAGCTAAAGGGTCATTCAAACAAAAACACAAACTGTTCAAAGAAAATTCCACAAGAAAACATATAACAAATTTTCCTAAGCCTTTCAGAGCATTAATGTTTCAGTAACATATTTGATGACACTGTAACTACTACGGTTTTCAAAATCCCCATCTTAGTTCTTACCTTGAATAAGAACGGAAGTGACAGTTCCACGCAAAAAGCTATCAGGAACATGAGAACAGCAAATACACATTTGGAAAAGCAACTGTAAATGGTCAAACAAAGACGGGCAATTTACTCTAAGATGATGAACACTAATTCCGTTAATATCAACAGAGATTGATTTCAATTTCTTAACAGATGCAATTACAGCATCATCAAAACGGGTAGAATTTGTAACTGAGGCAAGGAAGACGGGAGAACCGAATCAAGCAATTTTGAGCAAAATGCGTGCACTGCATAATTCACTTTAAAAAATATAACTGAATAGTGGTCAAACCACGCAGCTGACGAGATGGGGCAATTAAGATTTGCTGAATTATCTATTTTAGATGAACTAATCACTTTGTCCCATTCATTCTTGTTGGTAGGACAATCTAGTCCTTTATATCGGCTTGACCGCAGAGGTTTATTAAACATACACTTATTTTTTTAATTGCAAGTAAAATTCCGGATGGTGGTCAACTCCAATCACTGCGCAAGATAAACACTTGCTGCTAAAACCAGCATCATTCCTCACCTTAAGTAGACTCTCTTTCAAGTTTTCACAAGTAGCTTCAGAAAAAAGATTTCAAGGAATCTGCTTAAGATCTTAGGCTTACTAACGAGGAAGTACCTTAAACGTGTTTGAAGCTCTTTATTGGTGGCAACATTCATCATACCCAAAAATTCATTCTAGAAATACGGGTATACCAACGTTAACAAAATATTTGAGCTTCGAAGAGTTCAATACGAACTTTTCTGATACTTTGCAGGGAAACATCAGTTTAAACAAATCACTTATGCCATAAAACTGTTGTCGGTAATATCTAATAACAGACACTCCTTCCATCAAAGTATTCCAGCGTGATAGACTGTTTTTTCTACAAAAATAGTATTTATGACATTTGGATGGAGCTCTTGAAAGTTCTGGCGTGGACAGCCGTAAGTCACGACTGACGAGTCTAGCTTCATTAATGCTTATACTCAACAATCATCCTTTTTTATTTTATCCCATTTATTCCTGACAGTTAGGATAAACTGGCACAAAAGGGGTTTTCATTCGTAGATCCCTTCCCAAAAATATTGAATAACTGCTTACTACTTATAACTACTTATTGTTGCACCACGTAAAATTTCTAGCAATTTTTGTGGAACTGACCTGATTGTTACATTGACTGTAAAATTCGACCATCCATGGGATTAAGAGAGGCACTGCATTAAAATTACAAGTTGCAGGAGGGCTGAAAGGGTATTTGATATCTTAAAGAGGTGCTTAAAGCAAATTAAAATGGAGAAAAAGTGCATAAAAAAGCAAGGAGAAAAAATAAAATAAATTCAAATACCAATATCAATCAAAAACCCGTAACTTATGCTCCAGCAGGTTCTCCGACCAGAATTCACGTGAGTTTAAATTTAAATTTTCCAAATAAAGAAAAGCCGCTATCTAACATACTTACTTTGTGCCATGAAGAAAGGTAAGAGGGTGTGTGACAATTGAGTATGAAATAGAACAGAAAGGTAATGGGTGGGCTAGCTGACATAGTGAAAAACATGAGCAATAAATCTTTTTCAGAAATGATGGACAGTTTTATGGATTTTTATATGACTTTATTGACCAAAATGGGACGTTAATAATTAATTAGACTTATCTCGCAAATTTTTAGGATATGCAAGGATACAAAATCATACTGGATTGCAGCTATGACAAAAATAAATTTTAACGCAAGATCTTGCACTTTTCCTATGGATAACTTTTTTTTCAGGTTATATTTCGTACGTCTCCCATGTTCGGTAGAAGTACACTGCGCAATTACAAAGCTAGTTTACAAAGAAGGTGACATTTGGAGAGCAGAACGATGCAAAAATGGCTGAATGTCATTATTCTATAGAAAAATTTGAAAAGGTCTGAATAAACAATTATGGAAAAAACAAGAAGAAAAAGGGATAACTAAGAAAATGGATAACTAAGCAAAGGGATAAGCTTCTAAAAGAAAAGGGATAACTTTTGGACGAAACTTTGAATTACAACAGCACATTTTACACTTTCTTGGGGGATTTTTTGGCTGATACCAGCTTCAGCAGGCTATCTGTGTTAGGCTGATACTCTCAAAAAGGAGATACGTACCATTGTGTTGAATCTTATAAGTTTCTAAGACGAATTATCTTTATTTCATACATGAAACTAGTTTTTAAGAAATGATGACATTTTCTGTTACTAAAACAATGGAAAAACTATCTTGGTAAGAAAAAATCCTCAATTTTTATAATTACATTGTTCATCTACAATATCACCTTGAAATTGGTCTGTACAATGTTGTTGACAAATAATGTCTGTTTTGGCTTGCTCTGCATCATAGCTCTATCCAGCTTTATTTACCACTTAGCATAACCAGAAAAAGGCAAGAATACTTACGGATGTGCCCCTTTTCTCATTGCTGTTGGCTTCTTGCGTTCGAACATTGCAAATTCGGAGGGATCTATTGTGCCATTAGCCTCACAAGCCAAATTCTCAAAAGGCTTGTCTACTTCTAAAAGCAAGCAGTACAATAAGACAAATGCACACAGAAAAATGAAGAATCATATACCTTAACAATAAATGTAAACATATCAGCAAATAAAAAGGGATGAAGTCATCGGGCTGAATTCAAAAGAACAGATATGAAAAAAAGGATACCAAAAGAAAAGGAAAAACATAAAAAAACAAATTTGATTGTTTGTTCTTTTTTTACAGCTTTTTTTGTGTTTACAAACAAAGCACAATTTAAACCGAAGATAAGAAGAATCTCTTAGTCAACATAGGACAGTTAATACAGAAAGTGTCTTATGACTCAGACTATCAAAGCTTTGACATACATCTAAAAACATTCTCACAGGAATTCTGCCTGATCAAGAGCTGGAGGAATGAAATCTATAATCACAAGGACTATTGAAATAGTCTTTGTCTTTCATTTGGCAAGACAAACGACCATGAAACTTCTTTCACCTCGTAGGTCTTGTCTGTAGAACAGCTATTGTGGTTCAAACAAAATGTGCTGAATATCTTCATCAGATTGATAGCAATGACGTTGTACATTACCGTTAAAAAAAAGAAAAAAGAACACCCTTCAAAAGAACATATCTAGCTTTCAGTTGGTAACAGATTATGAATAAGTCCCTCGACTGGAGTGGACGAAACAACACCAGAGAATGAAGTACCTTAACTGTATAGCTTCAAACTTCCCTAACATTAAACTTCAAAGTTTGATCGGACAGCGGGATATCTGCAGCATTATTTACTAAAAGAACTGCAGTATCATTCTATATGGTTCTCTTGAGGCAAAGAAAACCTTAAATTAAATTAATAAATTTAAGGATAGGCTTTATAGCTGACTTAGGGACAGAGAAATGGACTGAATCCAGAGAATACAGCTAACTGAGATCCAATCGAAACGACTGCAGTTCTTCATGCCAGTTTATAAGTGATCAACAATTTTAAAGTCATTTCTATTGCTTGTGTGTCTGCTAAAAGTGCGGAACAAGAGTTAGGCAGAGACGCGGCAATTTTGAGTTTTAAACCGGGGATGCAAGAGATAGCACCTCTACCATATTTTTTAATTAGAACTATGATAATGTACTTCTAAATGGTCAGGGAAATGATTAGATTTCTGCTCCTTTAAATTCTATGTACTTGCACATTTCGGTAGCACGAACTGTCATGCGATAAGAGGCAGACACTGCAATAGAGTGGGATCATCTCCCAAGGTAGCGAGTCAATGTCCCGCTTACCACAACCTTGAATCTTAGAAAAATATATATTAAATTTCACAGTCTCTTATCCATTCAGAGAAAAAAGACCAGAAAGTTCTCTAAGTTCTCACACGAATTTTTTTGTGCAGTCTCATATTAAAAAATCGAGAAACATAATTTACCAATTCATCAAGAGACGTAAAAAAGGAAAGTGAAGAATTTATAAACACATCCACAAAAAAAAAAAAAAAAAAAAAGCTTCGGAATTCCAGTACTTTTACCTTTCTTCTTATCTTTGAAAAGCAAAAAAGAAAAAAAAATTTATCTATACGGACTACAAAGCATCTGTAAATGCTACCATATGAAATAATAAGTTTCTCCGCTTAAAAAGTCATAGGTTGGCAATAAAAAAAAAAAAATACTTAATTACTATTACATAAATCTTATCAGGTCTGAAAGATGACTCGTAAAGAACATTTTCAACAATCCTTATCATTTCACATTCACAAACGGGGTCAAACACCTTGAGCTTAACAAAAAGAGACCCAAGAAATTCTCAGCAATCACCAGCTGTACCCAAGCGTTGACATTGATATTGCTGTACCCAAGCAATTTGAATTTTTGAGGAATATATACACCCAGGCTAATAAATATCTATCTTCGATCCCCACGAACTTTAAGTTAATTGTATGAGTTTCCCAAATTTTACTAGAAAACAATTACTAAAAGGAATTTTAAGATATATCCAAAAAATAGAAATTTATATGGGACCAGCAATGCCCACTGAAAAAGCGTAAACGAACGCTTACTTTTTAATACTTTTAGTACTAGGCCTGACTTCTTCATAACAATACCACGGGCAATTTTTGCACATTTCTCAATTCGAAGTCTAAGCATAACTAAAAAGGGCTTATAATCCCATATTCGCCACTCACTCTCTCGGACTACCTGTCTTGGGTTTTCTACAGTTAGCCATGGCTTTATGCCCGTAACTACTTGATTTTAATTAATGACTACTACATGAGATACTCTTGACTAGCACCATTTATGATGAACTATGTCGATCCTTTGTGTAAAATTAATTAAAAAAAAAAAAAAACGTTTTCAACAAAATAAGTTTTTCAAAGAAAATTAAAGAACTCCCACAATAAGCATACAACTACAAACCAGCATCAATGTATAAATGAAACCCAAAACGAACAGAAATTGCAATAAATAAGCAAGTAAAACTCAAAACGAGCAGAAATTAACATGAGTAGAATTCGAAACCCTTATGCTTTCTAAAAGCTAGAATATGATTTGCACTTTACTGAAAAAATTCTTTTACACGTTTTCACTTTTATCGAACATTTATTTTATTTTCACTTTTATTTTAACTGTAGTAAGGAGCGACCCGGCTCAATAGTAACCAAAACTCTAAAAAATGGAATTTTGATACCAATACCTACATCAAAAGAATCACATTTTAATGCTGATTTTAAATATATAAGTTTCATCAAGTTTAGTCTTACCCATCAAAAGTTACGAGCCTGAGAAAATTTGCGTTATTTTAGAAAATAGGGGGAAACGCCCCCTAGAAGTCATAGAATCTTAACAAAAATCACACAATCAGATTCAGCGTATCAGAGAACCTTACTGTAGAATTTTCAAGCTCCTATCTACAAAAATGTGGAATTTTGTATTTTTTGCCAGAAGGCAGATCACGGATGCGTGTTTATTTGTTTTTTTGTTTGTTTTTTTTTCCCAGGGGTGATCGTATCGACCCAGTCGTCCTAGAATTTTGCAAGAGGGCTCATTCTAACGGAAATGAAAAGTTCTATTGCCCTTTCTAAGTGACCAAAAAAAATTGGAGGGCACCTAGGCCCCCTCCCACGCTAATTATTTTACCAAAGTCAGCGGATCAAAATTCTGAGATAGCCATTTTATTCAGCGTAGTCGAAAAACCTTATAACTATGCCTTTGGGGACGACTTATTCCCCCACAGTCCCCATGGGAGGGGCAACAAGTTACAAACTTTGACCAATGCTTACATATAGTAATGGTTATTGGGTATCGATAATTTGTCACGGGGGAAGAAAATCTCCATGAAGGGAGCGCAGGATTTACTAGCATTATTTAAAAAAAAAACAATGAAAAAATAAATGAAAAAGTTCTTTCAGCTGGAAGTAAGGAACAGCATTAAAACTTAAAACAAACAGAAATTATTACCCATTTGAGGGGCTCACCTCCTTCTAATACCTCGCTCTTTACGCTAAAGTATTTTTAGTAATTTCAACTATTTATTCTATGACTTTTGTGATTCTGGGGTCATTCTTAATGAATCGGGACAAAATTTAAGCTTTAGTGTAAAGAGCGAGGATCTGACAAGGGGGCGAACCCCCTCATATATGTAATAAAAATATGAGAATATAAAAGTTCTTTACGTAAGGTAATTTATAAGTTACAAAAATCTTTTACTAATAAAAATATTTGTAAAAAATGAAAAGTTCTAGTTGCCTTTTTAATTAACCAAAAAATCGGAGGGCAACTAGGCTTCCTCTCCCACTCTTTTTTTCTCAAAATCATTCGATCAAAATTATGAGAAAGCCATTTAGCCAAAAAAAAAAGAAGCAAATTTCGTTTTAATTATTCCTCTGCGGAGAGCCAAAATCAAAACATGCATTGATTCAAAAACGTTCAGAAATTAAATAAAAAAACAAGTTTTTTTAACTGAAAGTAAGGAGCGACATTAAAACTTAAAACGAACAGAAATTACTTCGTATATGAAAGAGGCTGCTTCCTCGTCAACGCCCCGCTCTTTACGCTAAAGTTTTTTACTGTTTTAAAAAGAAGAATTGAGAGACAGGGTCAACTTACTTTCAGTTAAAAAAAAAACTTGTTTTTTTTATTTAATTTCTGAACGTTTTTGAATCAATGCATGTTTTGATTTTGGCTCTCCGCAGAGGAATAATTATAACTTTAAGAAATCAAAACTAACTAAGATATTAAGGAATAAGTATCAGAATATGTATATTGAACTGACAATGCGCATTCATTTGAACTTTTTTCCAGCAAAGTGCAAATTATATTCTGGCTTTTAGAACGCATAAGAGTTTTGAACCCTACTAATGTTAATTTCTGCTCGTTCTGAATTTGACTCGGTTATTTATTTTAATTTCTGTTCGTTTTGGGTTTCATTTATTCATTGATGCTGATTTATGATAGTTGTATTCTTGGTAGATTATTTGATTCTATTTTGTTAATATTTGGTTTAATGGAGTTCTTTACTCTGTTTTTAAACTTATATTGTGGAAAAAGTTTTTTTTTTAAATTTATTTGTGTTCGTTTTATATTGACATAGTCTTTTTCAGAGAAAAGGAAAACAACAGTTTGAATTTTTGGTTTTTGAAGAATTTATAGTTTGACTTAGTATCTGTATGCTGGAAAAACTTTTTTGGCAATTTAAAACAACATAAACCCTTTGTCTGATACGCTGAATCTGGATCTAGGCATTTACGCCCCGAAAAATGCCCCCCGCGGAAGTTTTGTCTCCAATCACTTTCGGCTTCTAAAAAAGGACCAGAAATCTCAATTTCTGATCGAATGAGCATCCTTTGGAGTTTTTACGACCATGAAGCACAGGTGGGGATGAGGAAGTGGCAGTCCCCTTCCTATACGGAATAAATTATGGGTTTAATGTTACTCTTCACTTTCATAATAACAGCGTAGACCAGAAAAGTTCCCAAAAATCAAAGGAGATTAAATATTAATTTCAAATTCTTGTACGTTAAAAAAAAACAAAAAAACAATTCTATTCCCCCCATAAGAAAAATTTACACCTCAAACAAAAGTCCTGGATACGGCCCTGGGGGAAATAAGGTATCCCCCTCCTTCCCTAAGGTAAATTCCCTCTCGTTTTACAATTCTAAATATTTGCATATAAGGGCTTCATGAGTCTCCCTAATTTTTTTTAATTAGAGAGCGATGGAAATGCCTCAAAGGGTGCGCTATAATTCCAAAACATCCCAACTCTCATTGAGCCTTCAGATAAATATATTATTAGTTCTAAGGGAGAGACGAGGGGAGGTAGAAGTTGATATATAATCTCCAGGGCCATATCCAGGACATTTGTTTGTTTTTGTTTTTTTTTTTTGGGGGGGGGGTACATGTAAAAGAATATGTCAAAAATGTGAAATTGATATTCAATATCTTGATTTCTGGGATTATATCTTGTCTACGATGTTATCATAAAAGTAAGAGTAACATTAAACACCAAAATGAGCAGAATTTATTCCAAATGAGCTGAAAAACGCATCGAAATATTAAAGTGATATTTAATCCCTCTTGATTTCTTGGAATATTTCTGGTCTACGCTGTTATTATAAAAGTAAAGCCCCAAATGAGCAGAATTTATTCCATATAGAAGGCGGACTGTCCCTTCCTCATCGAGACCATATCCGCGAGAAATAATTATTCAATTTTCTTAGTCCCAACCTGTACCTCTGTTCACTCCATCATAGGGCAATCCTTAAGTTTTAAATTATTTTCTTTAACCCTTACCTTAAGCTGTTATAATAGCTCAACCCTTTCAAAACAAGAAAACCAAAATTAAAAGAAACAAAAATATAAACTAAAGATTATAGGATACTCTACAATATATATTCTACCTCTATTTTTAAAAAAACGAAGAATATTCCGAAATCCCTCCTTTTTATTGTTCCTTTTGTCATATTTTTACTTCGACTACTCAGCTTTAAAACGTGGGAGAATTTTAGGAAGGGAAGAATTAGCCAAGAACTATTTCGGTTATTCTTTAATGTCCGTTAGTCAATAAGTGATCATAATAGTGTGGACATTTAGTGAGATATAAATTCTCTCTTCATGACTTGTAGTCTCGATTTATTTGTTGTTTGATCTCACTGTCATTGTATAAACGAAATTTGATGAATTCAACTGGGAGAATACTATTAATATTCAATTACTTCCGTAAATTGTCTTTCAATGCATTGCAATTTTGCGTTTTCATGAGAGCAAGTGAGACAATATTTACTTAGGATTGACGCATTTAAGATAACTCTATACGAAGCCACTTGAAAAATGGTCGATAATTTATAAGTGGCTTCCTTCGGGGCCGATCCAACGAAAACGTGCCCGATCCAAAAGGTAGAAAAAAAGAAAAAAAATTGTCAAGAAAAAAGAAGAAACCCGCCATAAAATGGAATAATTGTGAATTCGCACGGAACATTTGAATTTATTTTACAGCACTGACTGAAAAGAGTATAGACCTTTGGTATAGAATATGTTCCCTTTTTCCCCAATAACTTCATCCTTCGTAGCGACCACAACCGACAATTTTTTTTTCAGTTTTTTGACTCTCCTGAGATGTTACAAAAATGGTACATGTCGCACTTCTAATTACCACACCCGATTTGCGAACCTGGCCGCTAGCATGTCAAAAATATCTTAGGAATAGTTTCGAGCGTCAATTTAAAAATTACAACAATTGTTGTGGGAACAGTTGAACTAACCAAACGACAAAATTTGCATCATAATACGACTGCTTCTACTCCTACAGCTGCTATTATTATTACTACTGCTACTAAAGCAAATACTACCACTATTAACTGTACTACTACTGCTACTACTATAACTACTTGTGCTATTGCTCCTACTAATAAATCTAAGGGTATTAAGACGAAAATTATGGGCAGTATTGAAACCGTATTGGAATACACTACGCCCATACAGGTTGACAATAGGACGTTTCAGCAATGTTTCAGGACCGGTTGACGGCATTAAGTTAAAAAATTTCCTTGTGTGTTTGAGAGGATGTTAAAAAAAGGTGCTATTTGTATACTGCTACGACAACTATTACTACCCATAATTACTAAAGCTTTCAACAATACTGAAGAAAGTTAATGTCTCAAAACTTTGTTTGGATTTTTACCATGGGAAATGATGGGCGTGGGTTTTTTTGGTGTTCTCTCAAATAACTTTGATTCTTAAAAAGGGCCCTATAACTTCCAACTTAAAATCAAATGATACATATCTGAACTTACTACAACCACTCATTCCATATAAACCTTATATGCCCCCAGGACGTACATTAAAGTCTTTGCCCCAGGGCTCTGAGGGGGTTGGGCCAACCCAGTAGTCATTGTTATATGTTCTTTGGACTATTTTAAGCATAATTTTTGAACGCACAATTTCAATCAGATACATTTGGCGAAAAGAAGGGTAGTTGGATAGGGGGAGGGGGGTTACTTGACCTCCAACACTACTGACTCTTAAAAAGGAACTAGAAATTCCAATTTAAACCAAATAAACCCCTCCAAATTTTATAGAGTCACCCCTTCTTGAAGAGCCTTATATGCCCTTGGGGCATAACCTACAACCCTCGGCTTCGGGCTCTGGTGGTTTGCATCAGCCTTAAAAGCCTTGTTATGTGATATTTGGACTGTTTTGAATAAAAGGACTGTCTCGAAATATATATTGGACACATCTTGGGACAACACGACGTTGCGTGTGTGTGTAGGGGGGGGGGGGGTAGCTGCGATCTGACCACTTTTACTCTTAAAAACGGCTCTAAAACTTCTGATTGCCGATTCAATGAGTCCTCTTTGAAGCATATAGGACCAGCCTTTCTACAAGAGCCTTATATGCACCCAGGACATAAAGTAAGACCCTCTCTCTGAGACCTGTGGGGGGGGGTGTTTTCCTCACATACATAAATTTTAAAACCTTTAACTACGATGAATAAAATTGTTTTCTCCAAATTTTATTTGGAGGTGTTAAGGGAAATGATAAGCATGGAGGGAGGGGGGAGTTGCTTGCTCTCAAATCACGTTCGCTCTCTAAATGCCTTCCATCACTTTCTACGCTTAAAAAGGAACCAGAACTTCCAAACTTCCAATCTTATAAAGTTAAACGACTATCCCTTCCATAAAAACTTCAAATATCCCTCAGCTTAACCTACAACCGTCATCCCTAGACTCTGATGATTGGTTTCAGACCCAAAAACCCTTTTATATGATCTTTGGAATATTTTGAACAAAATGACTGTCTTAAAATTTTGTATTCAATGTATTTCGGGAAAACAAGACGTGTTGAGGGAGGGGGGAGATACCTGCCTTCTGATCACTTTGACTCTTAAATGGGCACTAGAAATTCCCATTCCCAATCCAATAAGTCCCCTCTGAAGCATATATAGCCACCCTTTCTATAAAAAACCTTATATTCCCCCGGGGCGTAATTTATAACACCTGCCCTTGCAGCTTTGGGGGTGAGGGTGACTTTCTTAAAGACATAATTTCCGAACTCTTCAACTACAATGAACAAAACTACTATCTCCAAATTTTGATTGGATGTCTTTGGGGGAATGATGAGCGGGGAGGGTTGCTCTCAAATCACTTTTGACTCTTAAAAAGGGTACTATAACTTCAAATTCCGAATGAAATGAGCACCATCTGAAGTTTATACAACCATCCATTCCATAAAAACCTCATGCGACCAGAGGCCACGACTTAAAATGTCATCCCAAGGACACTTCTAGAGTCAGTGTTTTAGTTAATTGGACAACTTTGATCAAAGGAACTATCTCACAATTTTAATCAGATTCGTTTGATGAAGAGGGGTGGTCGGAGAGAAGGGGGGTAGCTGCCTTTCATCATTTTTGACTCTCAAAAGAGACCTACAGTTTATACAACCACCCCTTCCATAGAAACCTTAAATACACCCCTGGCATAACTTACAAGCCTTGCCCCAGGGCTCTGAGGTTTGTTTCAGTCCCAAAAGCCTTGCTATATGAGGGGGGGGGGTTCGTCCTCAAAGACATAATTTCCGGATCTTTCAACTACGTTGAACAAAATGGCGAAATCGGAAGACTTTAGGAAAATGACAGGCGGGGGGGGGGGGGGTGATTCTCCCACCAATTACTTTCAGCTATCATAAAGGGCACTAGTCCTCTAAATTTCCAATTGAATGAGCCACTTTTGAAGTTTCTAGAACAACGCTTCACATAAAAATCTTACATGCCCCTAGGGCATGTAACACATGCTTAGCTTAAGCACATAACTCACAAGCTTAGCCCTCAGGCTCTAGGGGTGTTATCATCCACAAAGACATAATTTCTGGGCCCTTCAACTACGTTGAATAAAATGACAATGTGAAAATGTTGCTCGAAAACGTTTGGGGAAATGAGGGGTGGGGGGGGGGCATTTGCACTCGATCACTTTTGACTATTAATAACGACGCTATCCCTCTAAATTTCCAATCAAATGAGCCTTTTTATGAAGTTTCTACGACAACAATTTCTGTAAAAAACCTTATATGACCCCAGGGCCATAACTTTCAGACTTTGCCCTGAGGACTGTTTGTCATCCTCAAAGACATAGTTTTCAGACCTTTCAACTACATTGAACAAAATGGCTATCTCAAAATTTTGATTGAAAGTGTTTGGGAAAATAGTGTGCATGGGAGGGGAGTTAGTTGCCTTCCAATCACTTACGACTACTAAAAAGGGCACTAGTCCTCTCAATTTCCAAACGAAACAACCCTTTTTGAAGTTTCTACGACAACACTTTCTATCAAAAGACTTTATATGCCTCCAGGGCATAACTTATAACCCTTGCCTTAAGGGCTGTAGGGGGGGGGGGTTATATTCAAATACATCATTTCCGGACCTTTCAACTACGTTGATCAAAATGGCTGTCTAAAAGTTTTAATTGGATGTTTTTGGGGAAATGGTAGGCGTGGGAGAGGAGTTAGTTGGCCTCCAATCACTTTTGACTATTAAAAAGGCCACTAAAGCCTTCAATTTTCAATCGAATGAGCCCTTTTTTGAAGTTTTTAAGACACAAAGTGCCCTTGTCTAAAAAAAATAAAATAATAATACATTTTGCCAACATTGTTCTTTACTTAGGCAACACAAACAGCCAATGATATGGAAAAAGGGAGTTTTTTTGAAAAAGAATTCTTTTAATTATGTATCTATATATATATATAAATAATTTGTTTGTGTACTGACGTCATGTTTGTCAATTGTATATGACGTCATTATAAGTATATAAGAAGGCCTTTCAAAGAGAAATTTTTAATATATATAAAATGCCAAAAGGCTTGCGGCTAATAGAGAAAGTAAGAAAAGAAAGCGTGCCGAGGAATCACAGCAACAGTGTGAAAACAGGCTTGCAGCTAATAGAGAAAGTATGAAAAGAAAGCGTGCCGAGTAATCACAACATCAAAGAGAAGTTTTTAATATAAATCTTAAAATGACAGAAGAACCTACAATGGCAGAAGAAACAGCCGAGGAAGCTGCTCAAAGAGCTAATGCCAAAAGGCTTGCGGCTAATAGAGAAAGTAAGAAAAGAAAGTGTGCCGAGGAATCACAACAACAGCGTCAAAACAGACTTGCGGCTAATAGAGAAAGTATGAAAAGAAAGCGTGCCGAGGAATAACAACAACAGCGTGAAAATAGACTTGCGTCTCAAAGAGAAATCACCAAAAGAAAGCGTGCCGAGGAATCACAAGAGCAACCTGAAACAACCTGGACAGCAAGAGTCAAAACGTATCAAAACTGAAAATGATAGCGATGATGATTGGGTTTGGGATTTTGACTTGGATAAGGTCATCAATGCCTACCAGATTTTAGTTTAAAAAAACAAAGGTTCGGCAATATGTATTTCATAGTGACGAAATACAAGTCAAGGTAAAACATACCAAACAACTTGAAAGTGATACCGATGATAAAAAAAACGACGTTGAAAGGACTATCGTTTCCCAGTTGCAACATCTTTTCCATATAAATAATAATTTAGTGCTTCTGTTCAAAACAGCAATCGAATTGATGCCTACTGATATGCAACTATCAACGAAATGGCAACCGTTATGGTCGGTGATTTGTATATGACGTCAAAGGCTTTGTATATGACGTCATTATAAGTATATAAGAAGGCGTTTCAAACAGAAGTTTTTATTAAACTCATCGATGCTACGATGCCCTACAATATCCTATCTTTTTTGGGATGGAGCCGACGGCTATCAATTTAATATTAAATTGACAAATCCAGCCACTAGCAAAGAAATGGATAAGAAATGCAGCGCAATGAAATATTATGCCTATAGATTAATGATTCGTCATTTATTACATTTATATATAATCCATCTTGGGATTAGATACAACAGCTTTTACATCCTGGACAATCGCCGGTTCATAGACATGACATTACGGCCCGTGTCTTTCGGCAGAAGTTGCTCTCCTTCATCTCCTACAGAGCTATGGGAGAAATACAAATCGCAAATGGCCGAGAATATACTCCATCGAATACGGCTAGAAAGGTCAGATATGACCTTGGACTTTACAACAGAAATTTATAACTGCACTTTAGTTATGATTGAAGATTTGTGCTTATCTATTGCAAACAAACTTCTCAATCATTTGGGAATGCCTTCACCTAATCGTACTACTTCTATTTCTACATGTGTAGAATGGGATCGTGAACAAAGTTACAACACAACTGATCTATTGTCGTATGTTACAGAACGAGACACAGGGAATATAAATGACGACCGGGACACTCAAAAAGAGAAGTTACAGACCGAGACACCGGGACATAAATGACGACCGGGACACAGGGAATATAAATGACGACCGGGACACAGGGACACAACTACAACGGAGACGCCGGAAGGGCACATGGGGGATATATAAATGACGACGGGGACACAGGGAATATTCGATTAGCAATTACCATCAACAAAGCCCAACGGCAATCATTAGAAAAATGCGGTATAGATCTGAATACGGATTGTTTTCCCATGGACAATTGTATGTTGCATGTTCAAGAGTCGGTAAACCTGACAATCTATTTATATGCACAGACAATGGGACAGTGAAGAATATTGTATATTCGCAAGTTCTACGTAGTTAAAAAGATATATATATATCTATCTATATTCACAGGTGGGACACAGGGACACAACTACAATGGCGCGTAACTAATATGGCACGCAACGACTTACGCGCGCGGGGGGCTTGGGGGGGGGGGGGTGGCGAAGCTTCCCCACCAACTAGGTGTTGGTGTGGCGCGAAGCGCCGCACCATCAGCTAGTTACTTATATTATTATCTTGTCGAAAGATAACCGTGTGTAAAGATTGCATTCACTTATTACGTCATATATGGTCATAATCTATACGTTTATAACGTCATTCACCAAGTTTGTACACGAAAATGAAGTTTTTTGTCAAAATTGATTCTATTTTATAAACTTTTTTTTAATTACAAAAGGCTCTAGATATAGTAATTTTTATTAAAATGAGCCATTCAGTTCTCTATAATTTTCCACGGAACAGCTACCTGAGGAGAGAGAAAAAAACGGAAAGAAAAAAAGATACCACATGTCCAGAATATCGCGGTTGCAGCCATTATTATTGATTTTCAATCCAATATAATTTCCTTGTCGTTCAAACCTAGAGACGTAAAATTTCTATACAAGGGTTTCGGACAAGGCGGTTCTAACAGTGTACTTCTTGTTTTATTCTGATCTATTTTTAGGAGTTACGAATTATTTTGGTTTTTACTATGGGGCGTCAACATTTCTTACTAGGTTGCTAGCTAACGCTGCAAACCAGATAATAAAAACTTGTCAAGAGATATCTGACACCAGTGAGAACTGCATTGGCCATAAGGTTATTAAAAAAAAAATTGAATATACGATTGATTTAGTCCAGGAATGTGATTTTGATAATATAATTAATCCTATGCATGAGATCCATATACCAAACAAAGTTAACATCATAACAACCATAGTACATTCATGTTTGCAACCAAATCTTGAAAAAAAAAAATCACTGAACTTAACCAACTTGAATAGAAAATTAACCAAGTAACCTAGCTAAACATAGAGGTAATTAACAAGATCTCTGGACATGAGGCAATTAGCAGCGCAAGGTCTTGTAATAATACATTTCCTTTAGGGATCGATAATATGGCTGTGAACGACTTTTACAAGGCTGCAGCTTTAGTTTTAGTGAATTCTAAAGAAAAAATTAACGAAAAGAAATATTTTGGTAAATAGGTAGCTTACTGATTATGATACCTCTCGGCTTCTTGAATGTTCTAGTGTCTCTGATGTAACATGGACTGGAGTGTCTCATACAGTCAGTATTTTGTTTGTTGATTTTGCGCTTAAGATCAATGTCATTAAAACTGGTTTGAAAGTCAAATTGACTGCTGATATTACAATTAAAATCAACTTGGTTAGGTTAGGTCACCTTTTACGTGTTTTGAATGTCATTTGATCCAGCACTGTTGTAATTGATGTCACTCTCTTGACCGCGTAATTGCCAATTGCCAAAGGTTAGTTGTTTAGTGTTCCTGATGCTACGGGCCCCATAAATTATCGAAAGACTCTCCCAGTCAGTTGTACCTAAAATGTACGAATTGTGGTAGAGACCATGGGGCTCTTAGTTTGTGAAGTCCCAAGTTGCACGTTATTGATGCCAAAGATTTAGTTAAATGAAATTCCTTCAAGAGCATTTATTGCTGACTGTGCGTTAATTCCTAATGATGTATCTTTAGTAATTGTTTTTTTTTTCAACATATGACTGAAGTACGGGTAGCCATTCTCCTACTGGATTCACCATGGTGCTGAGCCACCGATTCTCTTTCTTCCCCCTAAATGTTATCGATCTAATGATCTTTATTCAGCCATCAAGATGGCTGATACAATACTAGCTAATGTATAGTGGCTGATAATAAGAAGAATCTGGCGTCATTCAACAACTTTGTCAAAGCATGCACGAAATTGAAAATTTGGTTTCTGGTATTGAGATACTTGGTAATGACTGGTCACGACTGAACGAAATTAATTGTGATGTGACAACGCCTTCCCTTGAAACATAATCACTGCTGGATTGTTCCCCTCTACCTTCCAGACCCAAACAAAGATGCAGTGCTAACTTACATACTTTTTAGTGGCTCCTTTTCTAACTTCAACCACGGTGCATCAACTGCTAGTGAGGTTGCTTCAACCGTCCACGTTCATGAATACGGGTGAGGGAATGACAATTTGCCAGTATCTCTGAATGTATCTATCACGTCTAAACTACCAGTAAACTCTACCAAAACCATAGAAAAAAGAGGTTTCAACGGCTTAGTTGGAACTGTTCCAATTGGCCTCTATATTCGGCCTCCCTTGCAAGCTTGTTAAGTACCATTTACTGTACCTAATAACCTTCACTGCTGCAGAAATATCTAAACCAGTGATCTTTTGCAACTAAACACGCATTATCATCAATCATTTCGTCTCTGAAGAAGACGATCAAGCAGTTGTACTGATTGAATATATTCGGCCTAACTAGAGAAAGTACATTAGGATTATTACCCCTTTCGGAGAATGCGAACAATCAGGTCAAGCTATGGTTCGCCTATGCTTTGCAAACCTGGATTGCCTATTTGCATTCCTCTGATTCTACCGTTTAAATATTAAGCATAAATCAAAAATGGCTGATAAAAGACAACTGTGGTCTTTTCGTAAAATTAGATATAATTTTGCTAAGCAATTCCAAAGACTGAAAGTTTGTGTTGAACTCTTCTAAGTTCACTGATTATGTCCCTCCAGTAGCAGTTGATTTAATTACTGATTTGATCAAACAGCTGTTGTCTTAAACTATTGATATTGACAGTATATGTATTTTTCATTTACAAAAGAAATATCAGGAGAACTATTTAACCATTTGCAGTATCAACACTTCCCTTTTCAGGGCATACAGATGTTATAATCCAATCATATGAAGAATTGAGCTACCTCTTCAAATGCGCCTTTGCTGGTCTTCCAATTCTTTTTAGGGACGAGATGTCAATCATCACATATGTGCTTTAGATACATCTAAAGCTTTCAAAAGTTTTGCACACGATTAGTCTTTTTTTTTTATCAGCTTGGTATAAACAAACCAAGTATTTCTTTGCTATGTATTTGCTTAGCGCCAGTATTTTGAGCGTGATTAGTAGAGTTCTCTTCTGTTTGTTTTTTTAATGTGTCTTACTTGACATGTGCTGATGGGCTCCTCCTGTTTATTCGTTCTAAACATAGGCTAGAAAGGAGCGTCAGTTAGGTCAGTTCTATGTTTGATGATATAGGATTATCAATGAATACTTTGAAATCTGAATATTTATTTTTAAATCACATGGCAGTTCTACATGTGAATCTGTTGTCACCGTCAGACATGGATTTATTTTTAGTTCCAAGGATAAACTTAAAACTGTTTATGGAAAAATTGCTGCAATCCGTGGTTCTTTTAGTTTGGGCTGTCATGCTAAACTGTATGATATTCTTTTGCGATCATGTAATTTTATCCTCTTCTGGGCTATAGTCACTTTTTAATAAGCATGGCGTTAAACAAATTAAAAGTTGATTATTTTAGATTCTACAAGATTTTATTATATTTACCGCTTGCTGTGCATATTAGGTGTTCTTTGGGTCATACTTTTCTTATTATTACTGATAGGGAAAAGTTATAAATAATAATACAATCAATGGCCTTCTGAAGCATACATTGAAAAATAAAAGCCTTAAATATAGATGTTCAAACTTCATGTAGGCACAACATAACACATTTTTGTTTGTTTGTATATTATCTATCTTACGTTTTATATGTTTCAGCTTTGCAGCTGAGCACAAAACTTTGAAATAGCTCTCTTCATTACTTTCAACTTTGTCTTATTCAACTTAACAAATACAAAAAAAAATATTATGCCCCAACAGAGAGCAGAGCTCGTAAGGCTGGGACAGTGCAAAAATATAGAAAAAACACCAACATCCATTCGCAATAATGATTCTAAAATTTAACACGGCAAAAGACAAACAAAATGGAAAAAAAAACTTATAAAAGAGAAGCAACAAGGATAAATAAATAAATAAATATCGGACAGGAGGGGCGTGGTAGGCCATCCCAGACACAGGGACCCAAAAACAAATAAGAAGATCAAATAATTTAATTTTCCATCATCAATGGTGAACAATCAAAATTTTAGCAAACATTTGCAAAAATTTGTGGATAGAATGTGTTTTTGCAGCTTGATTTCATTATTTATGTGCCTACTGTTTCTAAAAATTTTAAGCCCACACAGAAACGCTAATGCCTAGATGGGAATATCTTTCCAATAAGTTCCAACTTTATCCACAATTTCCAGTTAAGTAGAATTCCTTTTACCTTGAACTTTTTTGGCAGGTTTTTTCTTTTGATTATCAACATCACTTTTCTTCTCCATTATTGAAGCAACTGTTTTCTTTGACTTAGCAGACTCTTCAAAACTCCTCATACGTTTTGCCTTGGCTGATTCGTTTTTCTCCCACTCCTCTGATTGTTTCAAAGCTCTTGAAAAATTGGCTTCAAAATCAAAAGGCTGAAAAATGAAACAATTCATAAAAATACAGGCAAAGGTTCAGCTTAATTGTACCCTATTATCTATAGCCCATATTCCTGGACTTTTTCTATGCCATAAAAATAATTTTATTTGGTAGCATAAGTAAATTTTAAGTCACCAGTATTGTTACCGGTTAGCTTTTTGTAGGTGATGCTACAAAAAGCTAAATTACCATGAAAGAAACTAATTTGTTCTTTCTTTAGGTTTACAGGGATGTTTGGATTCGCCAATTTAATCTTTTCCTTGTTTTCTCAGTAAGGAAGTTGCCAAGGGATGTTTGGCTGCTTTCTAAAATTGCGCTACTTAGAAAATAAGGATTTAATCATTAAGATATTTGAGTGTTACTGGATGTATTTCAAGCTCAAGGCTTCTGGATAAGGATTGAAGCAAAGAGTCTATGGAAAACGAGTGGAAAATCACATTAATCTTAGGAAAAAGTCATTACCACCATCTAGTATATGGTGGCTCATTGGACCCCAAATTGTGAAACATTTGTCTTTATAGTTAGGGTGTTTTATATTACAAGAGATGGTAAAGAAAGCTGAAGGTTGCACTAAGGTTGCAAAAGTTCAATATTTTTTTAGGATATTCTTTGTTTCTTCGGAGAAAGAGTGCCATTAATGGTCGAAATTCAAAAAGAAAGTGTAGATGAATTGTTCATTATAGGGAATATAAAGCCCTACCTTTTATGTAACTGTCTTTACAGTACATGATAAGTAAAACAGTCAACAAAATTGAATGAAGAAACTGTTTCAACTTGTAGAAAAGTCAGCAATGAAATTTTCAGAATGCGAACTGAATCAAGGGAATGTTTACTGTATATCTAAAAAGTAGTCCTGGAATGGGGCAGTGGGATTGATCCCTGCTTGGTAATACAGAACCAAGAGCTTGAATGCAGCTGCAGTACCCCATTGCAGGGAATGGAATTTGATTCTGCTGATGAGATTATGTAAATCTGTCTCCAAAACTACAGCAACAAGAAGTAGATATTGAATAAATTATAGTCCTAATTTTTTGTTTCAACATTTGCCCCATGTAAAAAATCAATGTTGGAATAAACAAGATAATAGTCTCTTGTCAAAAATGTGTAAGTTTAATTGGTGCCACTTTAATAGTCGACCAGTAAAGAAATGAATTGAACTAGGAAATATCTTTAAGGGGGGGGAGGGAGTGAGAGAGCATATGAGAAACTCAATTTTTAATTTATATTTTCTAACCAAAAAGAACTGGAAAAAGACCACAGAGAAAAACTAGTTCATAAACATATTATAAGGCACCATACTGCAGTGGCACACCCCCTGGATTGGCCACAATTTAATTTTGGGCAGTTTCCACTCACATTTATAGACATCAGATCGAACAAGAACAAATATCTACTTGTTAATCAAAACAAAGAGGCTACCATATTTTATAGCCACTTAGGTATATGCTCGCCAATTTAAAATTTCAGCTTGAAAGCAGAAATTTTGTAATCCATTGTTTAGACATCAACATCTATGCACCATAAACACTCTTCCTTTTACAACAAAATTTTATCGTTCCTATTGTTAGTTTCCTTAGTTTGTCAGAAGAGGTTATGATGAGAGAGAGGACAATATGCCTTTCAAATATAACATTCAACACATCAGCTTTCTAATTTTAAGCTTTAGTTGGTTTTTAACTTCAATTGCTAAATAGATTGTATTGGTATATTAACTTGACAAAGTAATAAAACATGAAATGAAAATTCAATCAGCTGAAAACTACATAATATATTTAGATCACTATGTATTCAAAAATTAAACAATCACTTTCTTCATCACTTGAACACACAGGGAAAAACCAAAAATTGTAGGCACCTATTCTCTTTAAATATTTCTGTACCATAATTAAAACCAACAATATATCTTTTTTTTTGCTACATTCTCTATTTTATGCACTTAAGTGATCTGGCATCTGAAGAACTTAAAAAACAGGTTTTACCTACCCCAAATAAATTCTTATCCATAAGTGAACCTTTATATTTGTCTCTGAACTCCAGATGCACATCATCCAAAAGCTTGTCTACATACATTAATTTTAAGATTTTTTGAAATCCTGCCACAAAAACTAGATCAAATTCATTGTCCAAGCGGAGCTTCATCTGGGTATCATCATTCACAAATGACAAACTGCCAATACGTCCCTGGAAGAAAAATTCAAGTTGACTTTTTCTGATTAAGTAGGTTGACATATAACAAGTTGAATATGTAGACTTTATCTTCATTGCATCAAACAGAAAGGTACGTTGGCTCTACTCAATCAACTTCTTTCTTTTTTCTCTTTAAGTAATTCATAGACGCAATGGATTACGTCATTTAAATCAAATTAAGTTTATAGCCAGCACATCATACTGGGAAATAACATATAACTGATTTGAAATATTACAATTGTAGCAATTAGCAAAGTACAGAAAAACATATGAATGCCAAGTTTTTTGTTTGTTTTTTTTTAGTAGAAATCTATTCAATTATACCGTTTATCAAAGGATTATAGGAGGGCAGGTTCAATACACGGTAGCAAAATGACACAATTAAAATAATGTTGAATTCCAGATACGGTAAACGAAGATTTATCTCCTTCACAATTTTTCACAGAGATGACAATATTATAAAATAGATACTCATAATACAAGAAACACTAGTCAAAATAAAAAAAACAGTTGAGGGTTAACACATATTGCTATATCTTCATGAGAAAAAATCAATAATAGATATAAAAAGCTCTCACCATAGTTTTCAATAAATTTTTTTTTATGTCTTTCTGAAAAAAAAAAAAAAACAACTATCAACATTCCCTACATTTTCATAAATTAACACCACTAGTCAAAATACTATCATCACAAATAACCAAAATGGAATGATTTCATTAGTTTGTCATATTTGGATACTAGCCAAAAATTTTTTTCAACTGAAAGAACAAATATTTGAGAAAATGTTTACTATAAGCTTTAACTTACTCCTCAAACTATCTAAACATGATTTAGTAATTCATCTACAACTGTTTATGTGGGTCAAGAATAATTTCGGAAGCATTTGTTTCACCATAAAATTTATTTGGAATCGTTTGTTTTTTCCTTTCCTTCAATGTAGACAGTCTTATCAAAAGCAAAGGTCATACAATCTTCTTCTTCTTTTGACAGAGGCCTTCAGGTAATAGCCCATTCCAGCTTTTTCGTTTTCGACATTCATTTGATACTAGTAGAGGTGTCAAAAAATGATTAACTCACAGAGGTTCGAGTAATGAAAACAGCTTACAATGTGTTCAACAGTCTGCAAGATTTTAGAAACTCAAGGAGGCTCCCTCTAGGCTTGATGGTCAAAACTCCAGCTACACATTCAATTGTGCAGCTGGTGGATACATACACCATGAAATGCTCCCAGCAAGTGTAGATGGCTTTTGGTATATTCAATCTCTAGAGGGCTATGATTTGTCAGTAAGAGCTCAAGAGCTTGACAAAGTTCTAGAAATTATGGGTATCTGGCAAGAGAACACATGGTGGTTAAGACCAGTTGCAATGCTTTTTATTCAATGGAAAAGGACGTTTTCACTCCTTGCCTTAAAGGGGGACATAGAACTTTCCTCTGTGGGTGCTAGGAAACCTTTTTGGATAGAGTTAAAGAGTGGTCCTGAAGGTCACTGGTCTTTGATTAATACATGGGAGGCATGATGCATTCTTGTCTACCTCATTGATTGTAGTGTATTCTTAGATTCCTAGAAAACCTGGAATGAAATTCAATTTTTGAGTAAAGTCATTTAGTTAGAGTATATTTAAGAGGCAATGTACTGGGTACATGTCATGGTACTCTATTTTGGTTTTATGTTGTTTTCATAGCTACAATGCAGAGCAGAATTCCGAGTTTATTATGGTCTTAGGCGGATAGCAAGGATCAAATAAAGTTGTTTCCAGGCCCACAATGATTGCTACAATCTTGTTAGTGAGAATGTTGAGGTTTGGGGGAAGGAAATTGGAACGTTTCAACAAATATAGGAAAGTAACTTTTGCACATTATGTTTTCCATGTAGTGGAAGTGTGCTCGAGTCTTCCTCTCTGGTATTAGCAATAAATTCTATACCAACTGAACAATCCATTCAATCAAACTCTTCTTTTCTCATTTCTGTGATGAAGACAATCAAAATCTTATATAGCTTCACAACTACAATCTTGAGTTTTTGAATGATTAGCAATAAGTTTTCTTGAAACTTTTGTTCTATTATGGAAACTACTGCTGCTTCATATACTTTCACTGAATTTATAAGGTATTCACCTTTGACCTTACTATCCATGGTTTGTTTACCTTTTTTGCAAACAATATTCAGTGCCGACTGCATCTCAAGGCTCTGTAAACTGTCACCTCAGGAAAATCAGATCTAATAATCCAGTAGAAATATGAAAGAAATTTCCAAAACGTCTAAATAACAATACAGCTTTCAGTTGGATCATCTAAACATGGAAACTGAGAAAGCATTGACAAATGCTTGACACAATCTATAACACATTTTAGCATTTTTATTGGATTTGTGATATGCTACTTGCCATCTAGGGAATATTTCTGTCTTCACATGTTTTAAATAAATGATTTGCCACTGTGAACATTAGTCTAATATTAAAGCAGGCTTATCATTACAGTAACAGAAGCAGTCCGACTAGATTTGTACCTTTTGGTTAGTCTTGGTAAGTAGATAATTAACAGGTACCTCTAATCACAAAATTGAATTCACAGATTAAATTTTCTGGTGAAGGAACTGCTAGGACAAAGGAGTAGGCTAAAATGCAAACTACATACTCTTTGGCATGGGGATATTAAATTTCAAAATGATTTGATGAATTTCAGCATGCTTACTTAAAGCACCGAGGAAGGAAATGTAAATAAATAATCTTTACTTGGTGAATGTAATATACTTCAGTAAATAGGCCAGTCAGAGCTTCTTTTTTCCAAATGGCCAAATTAGGCCAGTCAGGAACACCAAATTTAGAATATGTCTCATTTATCAAGCAAAACATGAGACCCAAAACACTTTCTTTGAGTCTCATTAGAGCAGATCCATTTCCCATGGCTTCACTTTTATAACTCAAAGATTGCACCTGATTGTAGAAGATGCTGACACTGAAGAAACAGGATACTGACTGCAACAATGATGATTATAATAGTTCAGAATTAAATGATCCTGACCTTAACAGCAATAATGAGGACTCAGAATCTACACACAAAGGCATCTCTAGAGAAGTACTGGTGCTGGGAGCAGCATTTATAAAAATGAAAAAGCTGAATAGAACATCAAAACTGTCTTCCAAATCCCGCAATCTCTTTGAAGCCAACTATAAGACACATAATCTTAGTCCATTCATCACAAAGTACATGAATGTTTGATGGAACAGCACCCTTACCATGATAGTGCCTGGAAAGAGCCACCACACAACTTCTTCACCCAAAACCACAGTAATAAGTGGTCCATCATAGAAGCTGTTGTTGAGATGCTTTGCTTATTCAAATAGTCAGCAGTAATAGCTAGTAAGTAGAATTATGATTTGGTAAATAATGCTCAACTGATGATTAAATGACTTTGTTTTGTCTGACTCCAGAGAGCAGTACTATAGCTGAGTCAGTTAATGGCTAAGTCTAAGTCTTGTTTAGGCTGGGAAGGTATTAATAATAGAATACTAATTGCTCATTTTATGACTAAAAAGTTTAGGGTATCAGTTATAGTAGTATATGCCCCCATTGAACCAACTGATGGAGATACTAGTGACTCAGATGAATTTTACTTACAGTTACAGGAGCAAATAGACAGGGTACCAGGTGGAAATATGGTGTTTTTGCTAGGAGATTTTAATGCCCAGGTTGGTAGAAATAGGGATAGATGGTATCCTAGCCTAGGTAATTTTGGTGTAGGAAAAGAAAACAGTAATGGCTATAGGCTTTTGCAATTTTGTAGGTATAACAACCTAGTTATAACCAATACGGTGTTTGGTCACAAAATGGCCCATAAGTTGACATGGTATTCACGTGATGGTAAGACAGCAAACCTTATTGATTATGTTATTGTAAACAGAAGACTAGCAGGATCAATACAAGATACTAGGGTGTATAGGAGTGCCGTTATTGATGTTAAAAGTAAAGATCACCATCTAGTAGTGTCTAAGGTTAATTTAAAGCTGAAATTTCGGAAGAGTAACTCCCTCCCGGAAAGTTATGATGTTGGTAGACTTCAGGATGAAAATTTGAGAAAAAAATTCCAGGAACAGTTGAGTACTAAACTTGAGGGTTTAAAATTTGACAATGTGGAAGATGGATGGAATAATTTCAGAAAAACAATTTGTGAAGTTGCTGATGGTGTCCTAGGGAAGAGTGCTAAGACAGCAACTAGGAATATTAGTGAAAAAGCTTTAGGTTTAATAGAGAGTAGAAGGGGTTTGTATAAGAATTATCTGAGCGATAGGTCGTATGAAAACAAAAGGAATGTAAAGAAAGTGGAGAAAGCATTAAAATATGAACTAAGGAGATGTGAAATGGAGGCGATGGATAAAATTGCTGAGGATCTGGAAGATGCGGCTAGACGGCATAATAGTAAAATATTATACTGGCATGTTAATAAATTGAAAGGGAGTAGCCGATCCGGACTAGTCCCAGTTAAAGATAGAAATGGGGTCACAATTAGTGATAAGGAAAAAGTTAAAGAAAGATGGGTGGAACATTTTGAGAATGTGCTAAACCGAGATACAGTTGCAGGAAAAGATATAGATGAAAATGAAAAAGTTTGTGATACCTTGGATGTGAAGGAAGATTTGTTTAGTGAGGAAGAATTAGCGACAGTACTAGAAGGATTAAAAAATAATAAGGCCCCAGGTGCTGATAGTATGATTAATGAGTTCCTTAAATATGGTGGCTCTGAGGTTAGGAATAAGCTACTGAAGATTATGAACATGATTTTTGAAAAAGGGGAAGTACCCAATGATTTTAGGAAAACCTTAATTAAACCACTGTATAAGAAAGGTGACAAGAGTGAATGTCGGAATTATCGAGGCATTAGTCTGGTCTCTGTAGGTAGCAAATTACTGAGTAATATGATACTTTTTAGACTGAGACATGCTGTAGACAAAGTTTTAAGGGAAGAACAATGCGGTTTTAGAAAAGGTAGAGGATGTGTCGACCATGTTTTCACTCTTAGGTTAATAATTGAGAAGTCCCTTCGTTGTCAAACACCTTTGGTCCTTAGTTTTATCGATTATGAGCAAGCTTTCGATTCTGTTGATAGAACAGCGTTAACAAAGGTCTTATCGTTATATGGTATACCAGAAAAATACATTAAAGTGATTTGCGCTATGTACGAGAATAATACTGCTGCGGTTAAGGTAGGAAATGAGGTTAGCAACTGGTTTTGTATTAAATCAGGAGTTAAGCAGGGTTGTGTTCTATCCCCCTTTATATGGATCATTTTGATGGACTTCGTCTTAAGGAGCACAGGAAAGGCAATTGGAGACCATGGAATCAAATGGGGAGGAAGAACGCTCCTGGACTTAGATTATGCTGATGATTTAAGCATATTAGATGAAAGTGTGAGCAAAATGAATGAATTTTTAGAGGTTTTACGAGTTCAGGGTGCTAAAATAGGCTTGAAAATTAATGTTAAGAAGACTAAGTCACTAAGGTTAGGAATAAGTGAAGATGAACAGGTGACCTTAGGTAACGAAAAGATTGATCAGGTTGGGAGCTTCAGTTACCTTGGTAGTATTATTAGTAAAGATGGTGGGAGCAGTGAAGATGTTAAAAGTAGAATAGCTAAAGCTCAGGGTGTTTTTTCACAGTTAAAAAAAGTTTGGAAGAATAGAAAGATAAGCCTACAAACCAAGATTAGAATATTGGAAGCTACAGTGATGACAGTGGTCAAATATGGCTCTGAAGCATGGACACTCCGAAAAGCAGATGAAAATTTACTAGATGTTTTCCAGAGAAATTGCCTACGGATTGTTCTGGGTACCCGGCTGACTGACCGTATTTCAAACAGTAGGTTGTACGAAAAGTGTGGTTCAATCCCGCTTTCTGGGGCTATAATGAAAGAAAGGTTGAGATGGCTAGGCCACGTTCTACGGATGAAGGATGACAGATTACCGAAGATTGTCCTTTTTGGCCAACCGTCTGGGGCTACACGGAAAGCAGGTCGTCCTTGTCTGGGTTGGGAGGATGTCATAAATAAGGATTTAAAGGAAATGGGAACTTCCTGGGAGGGTGTAAAGAGGGAGGCTTTAAATAGACTAGGTTGGAGGAGGAGCGTGCGTAGCTGTGTTGGCCTCAGGCGGTTTGGTGCTGCAGTGAGTTATTAGTAGTAGTAGTAGTATTCAAGTCAAAATACTAAGAATATAAGCACTGGCCACGTATCAGCAAATATTAAAACTGCACTTGAGGAGAGAGTTCCAGACTATGATAAAAAATAATCTGATTCACTAGAACTTTGAACTCACTACTTCTACACTTACCCATATGTAAGTGAAATAACACATATGCATATTGCAATGCCTGCAACTTCAGTATCCAGTGAGAGTGCATTTAGTATTGCTGAGTACTTTATGTCAAAGCAGTGCTCATCAATGACTGCCAAGTCACTTGAACTTCAAGTTCTTTTATTCTTTGACTATACATATTTAAAACTATTCACATAACTTCCCCGGCAGGGAGACTGGCTCAAAAGCTGGGTGACAATACAAACAGTTTAAACAAACAAACCCAGAGGAAACGTATGTCATCACACTTCTCACTCTCACACCAAAAAATAATCGCCAAAAAACATTTATTAAAATTATTGTCATTATGTACCTGATAGCTGAATGGCTGGGAGCTACTCACAAATTAATATTTACTAATTAGCAGTGCTTTGATTTTAATGTTAATAGCAATAGACCCTGATCAAAAAAAGATTCATATGTGTTCCAGTAATTTGTAATAATATTTTAGGCGAAAATCTAGACTGTTTAGAGACAATGAAAGGCACAGGAAATTTACTTAAAGGACAACAAGTATTGTGCGGTCGGACTGAGGGAGGGCCTGGAAAAAATGATTTAAAACAATCAGGTAGCAGATCCTTTAGATAACGGACATGGAAAAGTATACATTGAAAAGCTAAAATTTGGCTAACTGGAATGATATTAAATAACTGTAAAGACTTAGTTGGAGATTAACCAGGAAGAGAAACTGGAGAATAAAATAACATCTTAAGGACTCTCATTCCTTTATTTTGTAAATTCACAATAGGAGAAATATGTGACTGAAACGTACTCAAATAAATAATCGAACAATAATTAATATATGAATGAACAAGAGAAAAATATATTGATTTTAAAGCATAAAAAGGAAGACAATATTTAAGACAATGCATTACACTTATGCTCCTTCCTAACTTAAACCTTAGGCTAGTGATATGAGCTTTCCAGCTTAAATTCTGGTCAACAATGCATCCAAGATGCCAAGTTGTTTGCACACAATTTATTTTTATTACTTAACCTCCAAACGTGACTTCAACCTCCTGTAATGTTTGTTAAAAATGTTTTCAAGTGCAAAATTTTAATTCACATGGTCTTTTTTTTATTAAACTGTATAAGTAAACGTTAACTTTACTCTCTGAAGCGTAATAAAACTGAAAAAAAAGCAACAGCAGACAGATCAATTAGACTGGCCGTTTTTTTTTTGCAAAAACTTTTTGTTTCCTGTTTTTCAGTAAAACATATTTCCTTTTTTCTCTGTTTCTGTTTCAGCCAAAAACAGAAACAGTACCAACCACCAATTAAGAGTGAGCAAACAAAAGGTATATTAAACCTCAGAACCAATAGTGTTGAATCTAGCTAAGGGGCAACAACAAAAACGTATTGCTGAACTACTAAGAAAAATGAATGGTCTGTTAGGTGCTGTTTTGATAGGCTTAACCATGAAATTTGAAAAATGTACCTTTAATATCTCTAATATTAACTGCACTTTTTTCTAATATTTCCTGGTGTAGCTAATCCAACAATCTATGGTAAAAAAAAAAAAAAAAAAAAAACTGTAAGCAACAATTGGCTTCTGCTTTTAGTAATCATAACTCCAAAAATGAAATTCTAATAACAATATATGCATCAAAGGCAATAGTTTTTTTTTATGGTGATTCTAAATGTGTGAAATTCAATCAATTTAAGATTACCAATCAAAGTCAAGAGTCAACTCCCTTACTTAGGAAAAAATTAAAATTTATTCATTTATTTTATTATCTTCATCCTGTTGGTTGAATCAAACAAGTGGACTTGGAATATTGAGAGAATGGCCATCAACAGCACAGAGACATTTTGGGGAAAACGAAAAATTTGTTTAGAGGACTCTTCTTGAAAACCAGTAAAATTGACTTATCTCTGAGCCCTCACCCTGGTCCAAGAGGAGTTGGCGTTTATGTAAGAGACAGTATCCAGGTTAGTATTGATAATCCTTCCATGCTTGATATATCTTTGATTGAAAGTGTATGGCTTGATATCTCCATTGCTAATAAAAAATTGCGCCTTGGGTGCATCTCTTGAAGTCCAAGTGCTCCTTACTTGAACATAGTGAATTGGCCCTCAAAACTATTATTGATGGCATCTTCAATATACCTTCCTAGCTCATCTGAGTTAATAATAATTGGAGATTTTAATTTTCCTGCAATTGAGTGGCTTGGAGGAACTGGACATTCTTTGTCTAATAGTAGAGACTCCCTTTTTTATCTTGCCTATCAAATAATTTTCTTCATCAGACTATTGATAAGCCTACACGCCATAGACCTGATCAGAATCCCTCGCTGTTAGACCTCGTCATATTGCATGATCCTGATTCCCTCATTTGAAATGATTATTTAGGCTACCACCAATTGCTAGTAGCAACTGCCTAGTTAATCTGTCTGTGTTGTCCCTAAATAGTCATCCTCAACCTAGATTTCGTCCTTAGACTTTCACCAACTATGAGGCAATACAACAGGAACTTTCATCTGCAAACTGGTCAATGTTTATCACTGGTGACATCAATGAGTCTTGGTTAAATTTAAAAAAAAAACTCTCCTAGCTCTTGAAAAGAAACACTCTATGGCTATTTTTTATAAAACAGCCAAAAACATTTCCCGTCCCCACTAAGGAAGTTAAGAAGCTGATTAACCAGAAATCTAGAGCTTGGGAACAGTATATGAAGAAGACAAACCAGGAGACTCTGTCAATTTACAAGGCAACAAGGAAATGTGCAACAGGTTCTGTCAAAAAACCGAAATCTGCTTACAAGGAAAAATTAGCTTCTGACATCAAGTTAAACCCAAAGTTTTTTTGGAGAAATGTCTCTGCTAAAAACCCAAATCATCATACTATTCCTGACCTTTTTGACCATTGTATACTACACTCATCTCCCATAGATAAGGCTGACTTTCTAAATGCACAATTTGCTTCTACCTTCATTTAAAACTCAGCTACTTCCTCACCAGATCCTCTATTGTATGAAGTGCTTTTTCCTATGCCTTATCTATCAGTAAGTGAGGTAATGGTTTTAAATAGCCTTGGGAGTCTTGATGTAAATAAGTCAAAGCGACCAGACGGTGTTCATCCACATCTTCTTAAAGAGTGTTGAAAAGCTCTCAATTACCCCCTGTGCAATGTTGCTCCAGATATCTCTTCAAAATGGGGAACTACTGCATGATTGGAAAACATCTTATATAACCCCAATCCATAAAAAGGGATGAAGAGACTCTGCAGAAAATTCCCATGCTATAAGCATCACTTCTGTAGTTGTTAAGGTGCTTAAGAGACTTGTTAACAAAGCTCTAATTGAACATCTTGAAGTCAATAACATCCTCTCCACATCACAACATGCATTCAGATCTGGTAGATCTGTTGACACTAACCTTATCCAAACATATGAATTAGTGACTACACTGCTTGATAAGGGCTTCCTGTTGATGTGATTCTTCTTGATCTGTCCAAAGCATTTGACAAGGATTGTCATGAATTCCTCATAATCAAACTGAAGGCTGCAGCTGTCAATGAAGGTGTTATACAGTGGATTATTGGCTTCCTCTCTGAAAAATCACAGATTGTCAGAGTTTTTGATTCACAAGGAATTCCTCATTTCTCTTCTCCCACAACTGAATTAAGTGGCATGCCCCAGGGCACTATTCTTAGACAAACACTTTCCAAATTCTATGTCAACAATCAACACACCATTCATTCAAATCTTATTACCCTTTATGCTGATGACTCAAAACTAGTTGGAAAAGCGGCTACTCTCTCTGACCAGCAATCAATTCAAACAGATCCTGACAGTCTAGGAAGATGGGCTAACATGTGGCTCCTTGCTTTTAATGTTGACAAACGCAATATCATCCAGTTTGGCAAACACAACAAGAATCATAAGTAATTCCTTCAAGACAAATTGCTTTCTGCTGTTTTGGATGAAAGAGATCTTGGGATCATTGTTGATCACCAATTAAAGTTTTGCAGCCATGCTAGGTCTGTTTCATCCTCTGCAAATAAATACCTTGGTATCATAAAAAGAACCATAGCCAACCAATACCCAAGAGCTTTTATGAAGTTATATAAGGCACTTGTATGACCATGTCTGGAGGTTGGAATGTCATTGACAGCCCCTCTTTTCAAAAAAGATAAGAAGTTGCTTGAGGATGTCCAATGCCATGCCACTAAGATGGTTTGCAGCATAAATAAATTTCCATACAAAGTAAGACTACATTGTTTGAAGCTGGCAACATTGAAATACTAAAGAAAAAGGGGTGGTATGATTTTAACCAAAAAATACTTTCTAAAAACACCCTTCCCAGTCTCTTTGCACAGCCCTTGCATTCTGGTACTAGAGGACATTCAATGAAACTCCCAATGCAGCATTCCACAAGTAGTCATAGAAGTCATTTCTTCAGCCAAAGAGTCATCAATCTGTGGAATCAACTGTCTGAGGAAGCAGTTTCTACAACTTCAACTGACACATTCAAGTCCCATCTTGATAAGGAATGGCTCTGCAAGGAGTTCCTTTTCAATTGGGAAGCTGCAGAGTCCTCCACAAGAGGCTAGATCAACAGCCACAACCTGCACCAAACAATTTTTTTTATCATTAGAGCATCACAAGGATGGAAAATCCTTAAATCACTCCAAGCTGTGATTTAAGGTAAGTATATCTTCATTAATTAAAACAATGTAGTTTAACCTTCTGGAAGTATCTAAAGGCTCAAATTTTTTTTGTTACATTTCTTGTATATTAGTCCAGAATATCTCCATTCAAATAAACCTGTGACAAAAAAGTGAGAACCCTGAGTATTCTCAAGGGCATTAGATCCCAATGTAAAAAATTTATAGGACCAATTGTTTAATATTAGCATGTTTTCATGCAAGAAATAGAGCTACTTTATTTAAATAAATTCTGACCCTATGGGTGATATGAGCTGTTTGATCTCATATGAAGTTTGTAATAAGATTTTAGGTTGACAGATAAGGATACATAACTGGTTGATTTCAATGCAATCTATATATATATAAAAATAAGTTGTTTGTTTGTGTGTCTGTCTGTCAACTGATGTCAAGTTTGTGTGTTGACTGACATCATGTTTGTTGACTGACGTCATTATAAGGATTGAGCTGTATGTTGTCATGAAGTTGTTTGTCGACTGATGTCATGTTTGTTGACTGACGAAATTACAGACTGGGACACCAGGACACAAATGATGACCAGGACACTGGGAAACAGGGAATATAAATGATGACCAGGGCACTCAAAGAGACATTACAAACTGGGACACTGGGACACAAATAACAACTGGGACATATAAATGACAACCAGGACACTCAAAGATAAATTACAGACTGGGACACCAGGACACAAATGACGACTGGGACACAGGGAACATAAATGACGACCAGGACACTCAAAGAGAAATTACAGACTGGGACACTGGGACACAAATGACAACTGGGATACTGGGAATATAAATGACAGCCAGGACACAACTACAACAGGGACGCCGGGGGCACAGGGAGATATATAAATGATGACGGGGACACAGGGAATGTTTGATTAGCAATCACCATGAACAAAGTTCAAGGGCAATCATTAGAATAATGAGGTATAGATCTGAATTTGGATTGTTTTTCCCATGGACAATTTTATGTTGCATGTTCAAGAGTCGGTAAACCTTACAATCTATTTATATGCACAGACAATGGGACATCAAAGAATGTTGTATATTTGCAAGTTTTATGTAGTTGAAAACATATATATATCTATCTATATTCACAGGTGGGACATAGGGACACAACTACAATGGCGCATAACTACTATGGCGTGTAACGACTTATGCGTGCGGGGGGGGGGGGGGGGGGGGGCGAAGCGCCCCCCCCCCCAACAGCTAGTATCAGATAAAATACTTATTTCTTACTTCTTTTAGTTAAAACTCTAGATGATGGGGTATTTGCCATTTTTGACAAATAAAAGAGGTAGCTGACCAAAGCTACTTCTAATAATAATCTGGAAAAGAACCAGAAAACACCCTAAAAATGACATCAGTTTTGCTGTGATGTCATTTTTGAGGGGATCTGTGTAAAAATTCTTTCAAATACATATCCATATTAACATTTTACTATTAAGCTAAGGAAAATAATAATTACCATTCCTGAATCAAATGTAAATGGCAATTTTTTCTCAATAGATAATTTTTGTTTTTTTTAGAAACATGTTTTTAACTTTTGGTTACCATGGAAAGGTTTACATTTTGTGGCCTCATTTAGAGCTCAAAATGGAACTATTATTGATTTGTTACAATTAAGTTGTATAGAAAATCAAAACCCCTTTTCTTCTGTTGACCTGTAAATACAATTGATAGTGGCACAATAAAGAATATAAAAAAGGAAATATATAATATGGGCTACTTATTTGAGTCAGGTTGGAAAGGTGAGGTTAAAATGCAATTTGTGAAAAAAGCAATTATAATATCCAGAAAGAGCAGACAAAAAGGCATTAAGTGGTATGTTTACTTGATTTTTAGGTAATTTATACAGCCAGAATCCTAGGCTATGCATTTTGCCATGTGTCACTTGTTTTAACTTAGTACCCATAACTTGAACCATTGCTCACAAATCAAAAATGAAAAAACTCATGAAAAATAAGGGTAAAATTCTAGACAAGCTATTTTTTGCTATCTTGGAAGTGGTTAGGTTAGGGAAATGAAACTTTTAGGGATGGATCTACAGACTAAGGTATGGATACTTGTTAGTTGTCTGACCATACTCAAGAAGTGAAGTTAGGTTAATCATAATATAATATACCAAATATGATGAAAATATAATACTTTAGAAACAAAATCATGGAAACTACAACAAAAAACTATAGAAAGCAGGCCAAACAGAATTATATAAATATTAATCACATAGACCTAGATCAAAAAGATAAAAAGTGTAGAAAAAGAATTTTGAAGTACCTAGCTCTACTCCTTCTCCCACAAGAGGACACTGACCTTTGGTGACCTTAAAAGATATCTTTTGCTATAAAAGTGAAACCTAGCAAAATAGATCTTCTGCTTAAATGGAATACAAGAAAAGTATTTTCAGTTTCACAACTTTAATCAATCCTAATTTATGAAGTTTCAAAGGTCTGGAAATACACTTCCTAAATTTAAAAAAAACTGATGCATGTTTTTGGCCAAAAAGGTAAATCAGAAAAGTGCTTTAGAGTTGGTAGAGTTTTGAACAATATTGGAAGTTAATTTGAAAGTTATGCAAAAAAAATCTGACAAGAAAAGTTAAGCATCTTACTTAAATTGAAAAACAGCTTTGGATGATTATAAGATGATATATCAATTTTCAAGATTTGGTGATGCCAAAAACCCTTGTTCATTTGTTTTGTTAATCTTGTTATGTTTTTCTGGCTACTTCTTTTTGTCTATTTTCATTATAAAAAACAACAGGTAATTTGAATATATACTTTATTCCTTTTAATCTTAAGCACTGTTCTGTTTATTCAATTCTCATGTTACATCTTTCTGTTGGTTTTCTTAAAACTAAAAAGGTGGTTATTTTGTATTCTTACAATAGGATAGTCTTTTTATTCTTGGCATTGTTCTGTTCAACTCATTTTCTTTTTAAGGTAACTAATTATACAGTACAGATACAATTATTGTCATATTAATAAAAAAAAGTTGTATTACAGATTTCAAGTTTTCTTTGACCATTGATTTTATAGATGTTTTAAGCAAAATAGAAACAAGAGACAAACTTTTGATGGAAAAAAGTTCCCAATTGAAATAGTAGGCTAAATACAACTGAACTTTGTAAATGCAATAAGTTTAAAAATTACAAATTGGCATTGCTAGTTTTACTATGCCACTTTTTTCTACAGTGGGAGTAGAGGTTGATAGGCTAGGCTACTTCAAATATTTTCCCAGGAAATAGGCTATCTTATTCTGTATACCCTTTGGTAAAATTTTGCAGTTCATACAGTCTTGGCTTATTGACTTACCAATAAAGTGAACTTAGCCTACTACTCAAACATAATAATTACTTCTACAGCAAATTCAAATTTAAGCAATTTTTGAGCTCTTAAAAATGACAAATTCTCAATTAAAGTTGGTTGTTTTAGACAAAATAATACTACATTTGGTAAATTTATAGCAAACAGTATTACTGGCCTTCATATAAAGTGAATATACCACTCAATGCCTTTTTTATGCTCTTTACAAATATAATAATCACTTTTACTGGAAACTCAGATTTAAGCACTTTTAGACCTCTTAAAAATGACCTGTATATGGGGTATAAAAAAAGGCTTAAAACATTGGTCTCAAACTTTATAACATTGGACTCAAACTTACCGTTTTATTAAAACTCCATTATTTTAATGTTATATTATCCAAAAGCACTGATTTCTGACAATTAAATTGGATAAATAATTTTTATCAATGTTATGGTGTTTTCTTCTTCTTTGCCACTGAAATTTCAATTAAAGCATGTGTTTTGGTTGTTTTTTTTAACCAAATAATAGGATATTTGAAATCACAAATCTGTAATAGTTTAGAAACAAATTTGGGCTATATATTTGCACATCAGGGGGGTGGGGGTAAAGCATAGTATATATTAAATATGTAAACTAACCATTGCTTTGTTTAATATAGTTAAATTTATAGCAAACAGTATAACTGGTGTTTATAATAGCCAGCTTTCATATTTTCAACCAAAAACACATGCTTTTATTTAAAATTCAATGTCAAGGAAGAAAAAAAAATGCCATAACATTGATAACATTTATTTTTCAATTTAATCATGGAAGATCATTGCTTGTGGATAATATTACATTAAAAAAGGATTTAGCCTATAATGAAATGGTGAGTTTGAGTTCAATGTTTTAAAGTCTGAGACCAATGTTTTAAGCCTTTTTTATACCTCATATTTAGGTCATTTTCAAGAGGTTAAAAAGTGCTTAAATCTGAATTTCCAGTAGAAGCAATTATTATATTTGTAAAGAGCATAAAAAAAGGCAAAAAGTGGTACATTCACTTTATAAGAAAGCCAGTAATATTGTTGTTATAAATTAACCCTACATTTTTTCAGTTCTTGTTTTCTTGATTGTTTTCAACAAAATAGTGCTACATTTTCATAGTAGCCTACCAAAATTATTTATAATAGCCTAATGTTAGTTTAGGATAGGTCAAAAAGTGCTTGAATTTGAATTTGTGGTAGAAGCAATTATTTATGTTTGTAAAGAACATAAAAAAGGCATCAAGTGGTACCTATGTTCACTTAATTGGTAAGTCAAATATAAGAACTGCAAACAATTTACCAACCCTTCCCTGAAAGTTTCATTTTCCTAACCTTACCCCCTTCAAATATAGTAAAAGCAGCTAAACTAGAATTCTACCTTTAGAGAATAAGTCTAAAAAATAGAAATGAGGTAGAGAAACTGGATATAGGCTAGGCCTACAAGGAAAGAAGTGAAGATAAAGGTTCTCCCTCTGCAAAATAGAGGGTTAGTCAGCATATCATAAGTAAGAACTGTTTTCTTAACATGTTTCCATATGTGAAGCTCCTGCCCCTGGATTATACCAAGGAAACTTGTGCACAAGATTACTCTTAGTCTACAGCTAACAGAACCAGCCTACCTTGGCTATTTCAGCATTTATGAAAGCATTAATATGGCTAGTCAAGGCATTTCCAAAGCTTTGAAAACACCAAAGAACTACTCCACTTCTGCTAAAAATTGCAAAAAAATCCAGCATTTTGATACACTTCTATTCGAACAAATATTGTTTCTTCAAAAACATGCAATGGTCGACAAACACACAGCATAAATTTATAATAGATGCCACGCAAAGCAAATTGAAAACTTTCAAATGGCGAAAATTTTAAAAAAAATCGAACATGTCCTTTCTGTATCAAATTCAGCCACAAACTTAATTAAAGGTATGATGCTTAAAATTTCACTGAAATAGCCTTTTTGTAATTTCATAGCCAATGAAAATTTAAAATTAAATTAATTTTTTTGTATCAACTTAGGTAGGTAGTCTTTTGGTCTGTTAGATATGTATTTGTATACACCCTAGAAATAAGGAAAGGATAGGAATTGGTCTAGTAAGACCAAGAAATAAGGAACTAGAAAAGGATAGTTTCTCAAATACGAAAAGGGGATATAAGACAGAATACAATGAAAATATCAAGGCATAGCCTAGTGGGTTGGCAGTAGGCCTACCTTCCTAGAGTATTTTAGGCCATGGAATCACTCCTGAAAGTTTCGGTTCATCCAAATCAACTACCACACACCACTTTCTAAGCTAGCCTACTAAGAAACCCAATATCTGAAATTTTACCACCTATTTTATAGAATATAAGATAACATCCATCTACAATTAAGCTATGGCAAAATTCTCATTTGTTAGGCATCACACCATGGGTGCTGATCTTGACATATAAATAAATTAGGTTTGAGTAAATCTGGTTGTAATAAGAAAATAACCAGCTAGGGAACTACGCTAGTTAGAATTCTAAAGAAAAATGATTAGATCTAGGTAGCGAGATAGTACAATAAAGCATAAGGGCTAAGCCTCTTTAATGTAATGATGGGCTAATATGAAAGCCCACACAAGGAAATTACAAATAAAATAAATTGAAAGGCTAAATAATGGTAAATTTTTTAAATGATTTAATTAACAAAGCATTACAAGAAAAGCAAATCCTTATATTTGCTCCAAGCTGTGATTTAAGGTAATTTTCTACCTTAAAAATCTTGTCTTGAATCCAAATATAACTTTCTTATGGACTGGATTTGAATTTTACCCACCCCCTCCCTTAATTTGGAAAAATATATTCTAGGTTGTATAGCCTATATGCATTAGATTTTCAATTAGTCAATCTTTTTTCCAATTTATTTAACAGTTTATTGGAATTCCAGCTAAATTTCCTATGGAGACAAAATTCTTAGCTTATCCTTGCTAGACTATAACATAGATGTGATGGTATTAGAGAGTACTCAAAGAAGAGCAGCTTATCTTAGAACAAAACCTTCAAGGAACATCCCATCTGACTCATGTTTCCCACTTTGGTATACTAAAGGAAAAGAGCTAAAATAATAACAACTTGAAAGCTGTTGGAAAGTGACCTATTAAGTCACGTCTTCTTGGTTTCCCTCTCAACTACCATGAGAGGGAAAAGCAAGAAATTGCTGGTCCCCTGTTGCATCAGGTAAGAGTGCCAAAACTTATCCTCAGTCTGTTCTGTCCCACTCTGGATTAGCCTCTTCAAAGCCATCCTCTAGTCTCAAACACTGTAAACCAATAAAATGAATGTTGTTTTTGGACTCAGGATGAAGTTTGAATTCTTAATTCGAACTTCATAATTTGGTGTATCTGTTTCTTAGATATCTCATTAGTGACTTAAACAGAAAATTTTATCAAAAAATCTATATGTATTTAATTAAGGACATGGTCCCTTGTTTTCAGACAATGCCTAGGAATATGCTAGTTGGATATTCAGGTAAATAGCAACTTTCTTCTATTGAAGAGGAACATTACAGTTATTCCAAACACTTATGGGTCAAGTTGGAACTCATTGAAAATGTTTTCTATAGTAAGTATTCTAAAAAAAAGTTTTTATCTAGACAACTTGGGCATAATGGACACTTGGTTTGTGTAATTTGCACATTGATGTATATTATTTCCTTGGCTGTTAAGATTAGAAAAATAAAAGTAGATTTATCATCCACGTCACTTAGATGTAATTATTATTCTAATTCATCCCTACTACTACCAATGTTGTCAATAGTCAATGGTTTTTTCCTTTTTCCTTGGTAAGTTTTGCCTATTTGTTTGTCATATTTTTCTTTCCCATGGCCTTTTCTGTTCATTCAGCAAATTCTTTTATCAGTTAGTTTTAAACAGGTGTGTTGGTGACTGCCATGCTTTTGGTTCTTTTGCAGTTGGTAGTATTTTATTTCTGGTGTAACATTCTGACTTACCTTTTCTATTCTAGTTGACCTGGGTTCTACAAGCATTGAATAAACGTCTGCTTATGAATACCCAATCTTTCCTCACTGAACCAACCACTTCGCAAACTGGCAAACCAGTGAGAGTTCAAGTGGGAAGAAGAGCACAACTCAGCATTCACGAACATCAAAGAATCCATTTGTGACTCATTATCATTCCTTGATCCAACATCAGGAAACATCAAGCTCCAAGTCGATGCTTTGAAGTTCGGCCTTGGGGCTACTATTCTTCAGAACGGAAAAACTGTATCCTTTGCATCAAGATTGCTTAATCACACTGAGCAAAATTATTCACAGATAGAAAAAGAATTATACGCTATCCTCTTCAGCTGCCTGCATTATCATCAGTACCTGTATGGCCTGAAATTCATCGTTGTGTCCGACCACAAACCTCTGCAAGTCGTCCTAAACCGCCCAATTTTGAAGTCGTCACCTAGGCTGCAGTGGATGTTACTGAAAATCCAGCCATATGATTTTACAGTGATATTTCGCCCTGGTAAAGAAATTCCTGTTGCCGACGCCCTATCCCGCTTATATCTCCCTGAAGAGGATACAGAAACGCAAATGGAGATTGAATCGTACGTGCACTCTGTGATGACGCTTCTCCCAATAAGCCTGGACAGGCTTAAAAAGCTAAAAGAAGAGACAGCAGCTGATCATCAATTGGTTGAGCTCACTAAGACTATCCAAAGTGGCTGGCCCGAATCTAAAAGGTCCATTCCCACAAACATACTCCCATTTTGGAACGTCAGACACAAGTTAACAGTCATAGACCAGATCATATTGAAAGGCGATCGTTTGGTCATTCCAAAAAATTCCAGCAAGAACATCCTAGACCGCATCCATTCATCACACCTGGGAATTGAAAAGACTAAGCAACGAGCTCGCTCTATTGTGTTCTGGCCAGGTATGACAAAGGATGTTGAAGAACATATCAGACACTGCTATGCGTGTACCAAATATCAAAACTCGAATCAAAAGGAGCCGTTGTTACCTCATGATATCCCTCGCCTACCTTGGGAGAAGATCGGTTGTGATCTGTTCTACAAGAGTGGAGAATATTACCTCATCACCGTCAACTATTACAGCCAGTTTTTCGAGGTTGATAGAGTCGGTAGCAATGCATACGCCCATCAAATTGTATCATGTTTGAAGAAACAATTTGCATGGTATAGAATCCCTAGCGTCCTCGTCTCCGATAATGGTCTGCAATTCACATCAGCTCTATTTCAGAAGTTCATAAAAGACTGGGAAATAGCTCACAAGACTTCATTGCCAAACTTTCCGCAGTCAAACGGACTTGCGGAAAGGACAGTACAGACTGCCAAGGATATCCTTACTAAGACTGATCTCACAGGAGACGATTTCGAGTTGGCCATACTCGAATACAGGAACACACCGGTCGATGGACTGGCATCCCCAGCCCAGATACTGATGAGCAGAAACTTGAGATCGATAGTTCCTTGCACTGGAGAACTACTCTCCCCAAAAATCGTTCATCATGGCGAGTCCGTGCAGAACCGAAAAAAGAAACAATCACGCCAAAGGAAATACCACGACAGGCAGTCAAAAAAACTAAAACCCCTCCAAGTCAGCCAACCAATTCAAGCCCAAATCCAGGGTAAGACATGGCAGTCTGGTACAATCGTGAGAGCAGACAAGCATCCCAGATCATACATAATCGAGACGAATGAAGGAGGAAACTATCAGCGAAACAGGCGTCACATAAAGGTGCTCTGCCATTCAAACAGGTCACCTGATGCTGCTGAAGCCCTGGAAACCCCACATGGTGAATCTAAGGGAAACCTACATGCCGAAGCTCTTACCTCGTCACCCATAACTGCGTTTGCTGCTCTCACCCCTCCACCTAAAACGCCTGATCTAAACTCACGGCCGACTTCCCATAATCTTAGTCCAGCATTCCATACGCCAATACCTGTACCAAGCACAAGTCACGCGACCCACGCGGACCTACAGGGTGCTCTGTATTCAACCCGTTCAGATCGATGCGTAAAGCCTGTAAAGAAACTTAACCTGTAAATGTAAAGAAACCATAGTGTGAGTGTAGTAGAGGTGAACTAGAGAAGTGATCCAAGTGCCTTATCGTATATGAAGTATGTATGAGAGTACGAAAAGTGAGCCAAGCGCCTTCTCGTATTCTAAGAGTTAAGACTGCTAATCGTAGAGGTGAAATAGAGAAGTGACCCAAGTGCCTTATTGTATTATGAAGTATGTATGAGAGAAAGAAAAGTGTTAGAAAAGTGAGTTAAGCGCCTTCTCGTATTCTAAGAGTGAAGACCACTTATCAAAAGAATTGGTATGGTGATGCATGCCTAATTAAAGTGGGGTGGATTAGTTATGGAATAGTGTTATTTGTTGGTAATATATAGTATGGTTTTTGTACCAGCTCACTAGTTTGGAAAAGAGGAAGGATGTAACATTCTGACTTACCTTTTCTATTCTAGTTGACCTGGGTTCTACAAGCATTGAATAAACGTCTGCTTACGAATCAACCGACTTTTTACACTGGCATTGGCTTTAGGGTGGCTTTAGGGAATCTATTCAAGGGAGATATCTGGGCATACAGGCATTTCTGCTGGTAATTCTGAATATTAATTAGAAGATGTGCTTGGTTAAGACAGATCTTTTTTTAAGAAGGACTAAAACCAGGAACAGCTAGTTCTGCACAATCAGAGACTTAGTAGCTCAAGAATTAGTCATCATTAAAAACTTCATGGTTGAAGGGATAGACTCCAGAAACTGTAAAGCTGGGCTGAATATTTTGTGGTGTAAAAGCCAATGCAAAGGTATTGCTAAGCAGTTGTGTAATATTATTAATCTTGATGAGCAGAACAGGATGGCTAAGCATCTACACATCAGTAGCACTATTGTAGTAAGCTTTAGTAGCTTAAAGATAGATTGATCCAGGAGCTGAAGCTTGTTACTTCTTTGTGTTGAGAACATAAGGTTTACAATTCCATTTTGATTTAGCATGTTCTAGTTATTCTGGACTAATATAGCTCCCATGGTTGCCCATGATCAGTATGACCTTTGAGGCAACATAACATAGTTTTTGCTCTTCAAAGAGTTTTAGAAATCCTGTAAATTTTTCAAAAGTTGTGGACACTAACCTCATCCAAACATATGAATTAGTGACTATACTGCTTTATAAGGGTCTTCCTGTCAACATGATTCTTCTTGATCTGTCCAAAGCATTCAATAAGGTTTGTCATGAATTCCTCATAATCAAACTGAAGGCTGTTGGTGTCAAAGAAGGTGTTGTACAGTGGATTATGGGCTTCCTCTCTGAAATATCACAGAGTGTCAGAGTTTTTGATTCACAAGGAACTCCTCATTTCTCTTCTCCCACAACTGTATTAAGTGGCATACCCCAGGGCACTATTCTTGGACCAACACTTTTCAACTTCTATGTCAATAATCTACCCACCCTTTTTTCAAATCTTATTACCCTTTATGCTGATGACTCAAAACTAGTTGGAAAAGCGGCTACTCCCTCTGACCAGCAATCAATTCAAACAGATCTTGGCAGTCTAGGAAGATGGGCTAATAAGTGGCTCCTTACTTTTAATGTTGACAAATGCCATGTCATCCATTTTGGCAAACACAATAAGCATCATAAGTATTTCCTTCAAGACAACTCCCTTCTGCTATTTTGGATGAAAGAGATATTGGGGTTATTGCTGATCACCAGTTAAAGTTTAGCAGTCATGCTAAGTCTGCTTCATCTTTTGCAAATAAATCCCTTGGTATCATAAAAAGAATCATCTCTAGCCAACACCCAAGAGTTTTTATGAAGTTATATAAGGTGTTTGTACGACCACGTTTGGAGGTTAGAATGTCATTGGCAGCCCCTTTTTTTTAAAAAAAAGACGTTGCTTGAGGAGCGTCAGACCACTAAGATGGTTAGCAGTGTGGATAAATCTCCATACAAAGAAAGACTACATCGTTTGAAGCTGCCAACACTGAGATACCAAAGGAAAAGGGGTAATATGATTTTAACCAGGAAAACCCTTTCTAAAAATACCCTTCCCAGGCTCTTTGCACAGTCCTTGCATTCTGGTACTAGAGGATATTCAATGAAATTCCCCATGCAGCATTCCACGAGTAGACATAGAAGTCATCTCTTCAGCCAAAGAGTCATCAACCTGTGGAATCAACTATCTGAGGAAACAGTTTCTGCAACTTCAACTGACATGATCAAGTCCCAACTTGATAAGGAATGGCTCTGCCAGGAGTTCCTTTACAATTGGGAAGCTGCAGAGTCTAGATCAACAACCACAATCTACACCAAATGAATTTTTTTTATCAGTGGAGCATCACAAGGATGGAAAATCCTTATATCGCTCTAAGCTGCAATTTAAGGTAATTTTTAAGGTAAGACCATAAAGGGGAAATGCTACAACTATAGCATTAACATCACAACATACTGTTACAAGTTCATCCCTCTTGGCTGATATCAGTTCTTCAATTTCCTTAGCACCTCTTGGAGCTATCGCTTTCATAGAATTCTGCAGAGTTTTTAGTAGTAGTAGGTCAGTTTTGTCAATATTTAATAAAATATTTATTTCGAGTTTTCCGCTTCTAGTACAGATGAGTAGTTGTCAAAAAACTAATTGATTTTTGTTTTATTGCACATTTTTGCCTGAGTAATGCTTGTAGCCTGAGGAGCACAGGTAGACACAACTGGGTTTTATATTTGCCAAATAAAATTCCAAATTTGTGCTCTCAGAACTGAATTTGCAAGCCAAGAAACAGAAGTCATTAACTATGTGCCTCTACCATTAATGCCACATATTTTGGCTATAAAGAATGTTAAAACTAGGATTCACCGGGAGTGCATGGGAATGAAGTGTGGGGGGTGAATATAGAGTGTATATTTCCAAATTGCCTGTGGTGAATACTTGGATTATCCTTACTTTCAGGCACTCAGCAAAATCTTTCTTTTTACTGTTCTTTCTATTGGAATAATTAAACATAATTTTCCAGTTAGAAATCAGAACAAAGATTTTGAATTACTTTTAGCAAAGGCTTTAATTAGCTTGATTAGAATATCTAGCACAGAAAGGGCCATCTATGCTCTTAATTTTGTCTTAACATCTAAAGGTAAAATACTGGGGAAATTGAAAAAGTTTAAACTATAAAGGGTGTCTCAAGAGAGGGAAGGGAGGCTTTGTATTATGGAAGAAAGAATTTTCGTGATCATTTTGTGTCTAAGGGCTCTGTTTTGGGGATGGTAGTTAATAATTGGGTTTTGGGCAATTGAGTCTTCCCACAATTTGTTTTCTGTTATACTAATGAGCAAGTAGCAGTTTTAATTAGGTCTGAGATGTTGTCATCAGTCTCATTGTTCTTCACAAGAGTCAGCTTCTTTTCATTTATAGGCCTAATACAAGATCCAAAATAGAAAAGACTATTGTTACAATTGGGGTCAATAAAAGAATTCAGTAGGCCTACCAGATAAATTATAATTAAAACTGGAAAGATGTTTCAATGATAAACAAAAATGGTAGCTTCCTCCAAAAGGGGGTGAAGGTGGTCAAATCAAGTGCTGCATTTCTTTTGTTTTTTTTTTGGTATTTTTATCATCTACCTTAGATTAAGAGAATTTTGATTCCTATCTATAGCATCATGCAATAGGAAAATATCAATATTTGGGAAATTGCAGAATATAAAAGCAGTGCTACCATGAAATTACTGGTAGAATTCCCGCCTTTGTGAAGCATCCTGATCTGAGGAATAATAGAAGCAGCAAAACACAATCAAATTGAAAGGACAGGCAAGACTTTGGGTTGTAAACTTACTCAAATGACCTCATCATAATCTGAAAGATTTGGCTATGAATCAGTTTAGGGGAAAGAATCATGTACAGATAGTAATATTCCTACTGCCTTTTTTCCGAGAGAATGGTTATGAAGACAAAGTGCTATTAGTTTGTAGTGGCTATTAGTTTACTATGCATAATGACTCAGTGCTTGGACTTCTGTTATGGCAGTTACATCAATATTATACACCCAAGCTTGGGCTCCAAGTTCAGTCGTTTGTTTGAAATTCAGACTTTCAGCAATCATAACAAGGGACTTACAGAAAGTGAAGTGATTGCTGAAATGAGCAGTTTTTATGGCACTTGCTATTAACCAAGTGACATAGCAATCACAAATTCTGTCGGTCTGTCTGTCAGTCCTGGTTTTGCTACTGTAGGCACTTCCAGGTAAGCTAGGACGATGAAATTTGGCAGGTGTATCAGGGACCGGACCAAATTAAATTAGAAATAGTCTTTTTCCCGATTTGACTATCTGGGGGGTGGGCGGGGGGCCCATTAATTTGGAAAAAATGGAAAAATTGAAGTACTTTTAACTTACAAACGGTTGATCAAATCTTAATGAAATTTGATGTTTGGAAGGATATCGTATCTCAGAGCTGTTATTTTAAATCTCGACCAGATCTGATGACATTGGGGGAGGGTGATTTGGGAGGGGGAAACCTAAAATCTTGGAAAACACTTAGAGTGGAGGGATTGGGATGAAACTTGGTGGGAAAAATAAACACAATTCCTAGATACATGATTGACATAACCGGAACGGATCTGCTCTCTTTGGGGTAGTAGGGGGGGGGGGGGTTAATTCTGAAAAATTAGAAAAAATGAGGTATTTTAACTTACGAACGGGTGATCGGATCTCAATGAAATTTGACATTTAGAAGGATATCGTGTCTCAGAGCTCTTGTTTTAAATCCCGACCGGATCTGGTGACATTGGGGGGTGGGGAGTTTGGAGGGGGAACCTAAAAAATACTTAGAGTGGAGGGATTGAGATGAAACTTGGTGGGAAAAATAAACACTAGTCCTAGATACATGATTGAAATAATTGGAACGGATCCGATCTCTTTGGGGTAGTTGGGGGGAGGGGGGGGGTAATTCTGAAAAATCAGAAAAATGAGGTATTTTTTACTTATGAATGGGTGATCAGATCTCAATGAAATTTGATATTTAGAAGGATATCGTATTTCAGAGCTCTTATTTTAAATCTCGACCGGATCTGGTGACGTTGGGGAGGGAGTTGGGAGGGGGAAACCTAAAATCTTGGAAAAAACAGAGTGGAGGGATTGGGATGAAACTTGGTGGAAAAAAAAGCAAAAGTCCTAGATACATGATTGACATAACCGGAACGGATCCGCTCTCTTTGTTATAGTTGGGGGGAGGGTTAATTCTGAAAAATTAGAAAAAATGAGGTACTTTTAACTTACAAACGGGTGATTGGATCTCAATGAAATTTGATGTTTAGAAGGATATCGTGTCTCAAAGCTCTTATTTTATATCCTGACCGGATCTGGTGACATTGGGGGGAGTTTGGGGTGCTGGAACCTTAAATCATGGAAAACGCTTAGATTGGAGGGATTGGGATGAAACTTGGTGGGAAAAATAAGTAGAAGTCTTAGATACGTGATTTACATAATTGGAACGGATCCGCTCTATTGGGGGGAGGGGGGTTAATTCTTAAAAATTAGAAAAAATGATGTATTTTTAACTTACGAAGGAGTGATCGGATCTTCATGAAACTTCATATTTAAAAGGACCTCGTAACTCAGATCTCTTATTTTAAATCTCAACCGGATCCAGCGCCATTGGGGGGTCAGTTTGGGGGGGGGCGGAAATCTTAGAAAATACTTAAAGCGGAGAGATCAGGATGAAACTGGATGGGAAGAATAAAAACCTGTCTAAGATACTTGACTCACATAACCGGACCGGATCTGCTCTCTTTGGTGTAGTTGGGCTGGGGGGGGGGATAGTTTTGAAAATTGAGGTATTTGTAACTTACGAAAGGATGACCAGATTTTAATGAAATTTGATATTTAGAAGGATCTTGTGATTTAAAGCTCTAATTTTAAATTCCGACCAGATCCTGTGACATTGGGGGGAGTTGGAGGGGGAAACCGGAATTCTTGGAAAACATGGAAATTGGGGTATTTTTATCTTACGAATAGGTGATCGGATCTTCATGGAATTTGATATTTAGAAGGAATTAATGTCTCAGAGCTCTAATTTCAAATTCCGACCAGATCTTTTGACATTGGGGGGAGTTGGAGGGGGAAATCTTGGAAAGCACTTGGAGTGGAAGAACCGGGATGAAGCTTGGTGGATAGAATAAGCAAATGTCCTTGATAGTTGATTGATGTAACCGTACTGGATTCGCTCTCTTTGGGGGAGTTGGGGGGAGGGGTTCAGTGATTTGGCGATTTTGATGCTTCTGGACGTGCTAGGACGATGAAAATTGGTAGGTTTGTCAGGGAGCTGCACAAATTGACTTTATAAAGTCGTTTTCCCAGATTCGATCATCTGGGGGGCTAAAGGGAGAGGAAAATTAGAAAGAATTAAGTATTCATAACTTACGAGTGGGTGATCGGATCTTAATGCATTTTGATATTTAGAAGGACATCGTGACTCAGAGCTTTTATTTTAAATCCTGACCGGCATTAAGCCGCTGATTTTCTTTTTAAATCAATCTATTGATTCTTAGAATTTTGTTAGAGCTCATACCATATGAGCTCTTGGCTCTTCTTGCCTCGTTACAAGTGCCATATGAGCTCTTAGCTCTTGTGTTTTTGGTAATTGTGGGTCCCAGATGGGATATAGATTTCTGCCTTGCATGGAAAGTCTTTGATAAGAGAACTTGGGTATGTTGATTTATCTCTGGTAAAAGTTGGGTAAGTTTTGGTCTGATCTGATACCTCTGATGAGGAGCAGTGTAAGTTTTCATGGGTGGTACTGAGAGTAGATCAGGGGTCAACAAAAATAGTGGATGTGCCCTTAGTCTCCTTGTGCTGTTGTAGGAATGTCACGTATTTGTGATTGTTTCTATTGATAGCCTGTAGCTGCTTGTGCAGTTACAAGGTATTTGATAGGCCTTTTTTTTAAATTGCTACTTTTTTTTCAGTTAATGTGATTCATAACATGAGGCTGTTATACAAACAACGGCCAGAGTTATATAGGTATATATATATATATATATATATATATATATATATATATATATATATATATATATATATATATATATATATATATATAATTATATAAATATTCTATAATATTTATATAATTATGTAAGTATAATATATATATATATATAATTCTAGCTTCTGTTTTCCCCCATGTATATATGTATATACATCCAGTCTGATGATAATTCTCAGGATGTGAGGGCAATAAGATACAGCGAAAATTTTTCTGGAAGTTGTGAATGTTATGGATTTAAAATAATTGATTTTTCTGTGTACCAGTTACATTATTTGTTAAAGTAGTAGGGCAAAGTTCCTGAAAAATTTGTCCTTAATAAAATCTAACTTTTTTGAAGTATTTGGTTCTAAGCAAATAACTAGAACATAATTAACTAAGGAAATGACATCCTTTAGCTTGGCGATAATTAGAATTAAAGGATAATTAATAGGATAACTAATTATAGGATAATTAGAATTAAAGTGAACATATCTGTTGCGTTTTGTAGGCTTTGTTTAAACTGAAAAATCATATTTATCAGTAGTATAGGTTACTGAGACATATTGAAAACAAATTTTGCCATTTTTCTGTGCATCTTAGTGTGAACTGGAGAATGTTGTTGTGACAGCTAAGATGCTGAAAAAAAATTGTGCAGTTTATCTTCACTGTAAGTTCTTGGCTGAAATGGCATCAGCCATTAAATGTCCTTATAATATGTGATTCATGAAATACAGCTCTACCCTCCCAGAGGCTAACTAGCTCTTTTACCACAATTTAACCTCTTAGCAGACATGGTCAAGTATTACTTTATTCTTAGTATCACTGAAAAAATTTACAATTGTTAACTTCTTCTTTTACGCTCTTTCAGGTATCTCTTCAAGAGATTTTTCTGATGGAAAGTCAATTGTTAATGTGTTTGACAGATCAGCAAAGAATCTACAAAGGCAAAGATCTGCTTCAATGGAAAACAGTCATGTATATGACTATTTGAAAGAAGAGGTACTCTTTCATTAGTCAAGATATGTTATAGCCTTCTGATTAATTGGCATTTCAACATTTTGTGTCTTGCTACAGTGCGGGACAATATTGTAGATAAGATACAAATCTCTATGCTTCCAGCTTTATTTACCATACCTGGAAACAAAGAAAGGGTAATTTATAACCTCATTAACAAATGTAGTGGATCCTCCCTCCTGAGTATGTTTTGAAAATCTTGAAAAAATGTTATTTTGGCTTTTAGACCCTCTCGTGAGAAAGCTCCTTTGAAATATCCCCCTTTCCTTTGCTAAAACTGTGATTACGTCCTTCTTTTACTCTAGCTGTTGTTTCCTGTAGCCATAAGATAGTGTATTTTAGTGAAAAAACTGCTTACTATGAGTTTTTGGCTCTATAACTTTTATTAATGTTTATTTGTCTGAAAAAAATGTAAATTTATGTATTTATATTTTGTCTCTTTTCAGTTTAATCTGATGGGTATAAAAACCCGATTTGATGAAAATTTCTGATTCTTTGTTTGTTCATGGAATTCTTTCTCATCCCATATTTCCCTGGGTTTTAGCATCTAAGTATATCTTGCAGGAGCTCCTGGGATTGGTTCCAGAAAATTCCGCCAAGAAACTAGAAAATTTTAACCATAACGTCGTATAGAAACAAAAAGTACTCGACTGAGATCGTCACAGTCCTTTTTTTTATGCTAACATTTGCAGACTAGGCTATTTGAAAATTATAGAGAAATTATCTAAAGCTCATTCGAGAAACAATGCTCATATCTATGGGTTTTTGTATTGTTATCGCCTGAGTAAATTGTCAAATGACACCAACAGCGTAATTATTTGATACCATTTTTAAAGTAAAAAATGCTAAAAAATTCACATAATACACAATTGAAATCGCCATTGTTGGCAATCCTTAATTGGATGTTTATAGTCTTCCGTTATAGTTGTAGTTATAGCTACAGTCTAGTAAAGAGCAAACCATGGCCTGCACTAATTGAATTTTCTAAATGTATATTCATAGAAATTGTCAAGTGTAAAAATTTTCTAACTGACGCTAAAGTGAAAATTGTTGCTATTATATGGATTTGATAGAAGAGCCGTTCTTAATTATGGTAACATATTTTTAGAATTTCAAAAAGTTAGATGCTAGACTACTTCAAGTTGACATAAAATGGATACCATTGAAATCACCGTCGTCAAAAACACTTGGTTTGGGGTCTATTCCAAGAAACATCGTACTCTAGCATAGTACTTTCCTGGCACGAGTATCCAGCCTGTACCAAGCTACTGGAAAACCTTAGAAATTGACTAAGGACTCGTTCAAAAGCTAATGCATACATTTACGTGATTTTTAGAAATTGGCCTTTATAAGTAACTGATCGAAGCGTTAAATAGATGTACGTATAGCATATTTAGGGCCTATGTCTAGAATAGAGAAAGCTAGAACCTTGGCTAAACCCTCTTTACATAGGTGGTTATACGGAAAATTGCAGAAATTGGTACAACCTCGATTGAGCACCAAGCCCCAAATTTTACAGTACCTTATATCAGAATGTTTTTTGCTACATTCTAAAGAAAACTCAAATTGATTTTTTTCTGGTATTATTACCTAAACTTACTTATAAGTTTATTGTGTATTTTCAAAAACTTGAAACGTGAAAAAATAGCATCTTAAGTAAAGATTTTTGGAAATAAAGAGTGAAATGGAAACCCAAAATGGATTTTTTAGTATGCACAGATGAATCCCCCCTTCCATATTTTCACCCGATCCCCTCGCCAGAATTTCAAAAAAAACTTTTTGTGGGGGGTATTTTAATTTAAAAATACCAATTTGTGCACTTTCATTGAAAAAATGGCAAAGTCTCTTGTAGATTTTGAAAAATCCTTTTTATCACTGTTTCTACTAAATTTTCTTGGATCGACGCCGCTGTCTTCAGACTTTTAGGAATTAAAATCATACTTCAAACAAAAATCTAGTCTGATACACAGGAAATTTTCATCAATACTTACTTATATTTAAGTTCATTTCGTTTCAAAAGGTGCTATGTGTCCCCCTCTCCCAACAATTCGTGTTCCTGGAAAATTCCTCCGCGCAGAAAATTCCCCCTTAAAAAAATATCCTCCCGCGGAAATTAACCTCCACATGCAAAATGGAGTAGTTAGAGAGAAAGTACAAAATGGGTGCCTCGAAATGTCGATCAGATGTACTAAGGGGTGTCAATAGATGTTTCCTTCAGATGTCAATAGATATTTCCTTCAGATGTACTAAGGGGTGTCACCAGATGTCTGCCTTTTCAATGATTCTTTTTCCATTATTACCTAAATTGCACAGAGAGTATTCTGTAAAGTGTATTGTGTATTTTCAAAAACTTGAAACAGGAAAAGATAACATCTGAAGGAAAGTAAAGAGTGACATGGAAATCCTAAAATGGATGTTTTTATATGCACAGATGAATTCTCCCTTCCATATTTTCATGCATTCCCCCCCCCCCGCTAAACTGAAAAAAAACTCTTTTTGTTTGTTTTTGACGGGGGAAGGAGTATTTTAATTGAAAATTAACTAATTTGGCATTATCATGGAAAAAAACGTTCTATTTAAGCTTTTTTCATTTCAAATGGTGCTAGGCCTCCACCCAACAATTCTTTTTCTCTGAAAATTTATCCACACAAAAAGTAACCCATGAAAATCCTTTCTACCGGAGATTTTTCTCCGGTAGGCGTGTATTAACTACCCTCCAAATTGCTTGGTCACTTAAATGGGCGCTAAAACTTCTGAGTCCTCTCTCGATATTCTAGGATTCTTGGTTCGATACGATAATCCCTTGGGGAGACACAAAAGAACACACATCCGTGATCTTTTTTGGCACAAAATTCCTAACTTGTAGATCGGAGCTTGAAACAACTAGAGTAGGGTTCTGTAATCGTTTTGTAGTTAAGGAGGAGGTTAGATGTCTCAAAGGGTACATTTTTAATGCCAAAACTTTCTAAATCTCATTGAGCATTTAGATAAATATAGAATTACTTCTATGGAAAGAGTGGGTGGAGGTAGAAATTGACTTGTAATCCTTCTTGATTTCTTGGAATATTTCTGGTCTAAGCGGTTATCATGAAAGTAAACATTAACATTAGACCCCAAAATGGACAGAATTTATTCTGGCCATTTTTTTTAAGTTCTTTTTGTTTCAAAGCTTGCTCTTTTTCCTAGCTCTTTTTGTTTTAAGTCAAAAATTATTGGAGACCAATTAGTCTCTATCCAAGAAGCTTTTTTTACCCCTTTGGATATCTGATCGATATTTTGGGTGCCTATACTATCTGATGACGCCAAATTTCGCGTGCGGAGGAATTTTCCATTGGGGGGGGGGGGCGCTGGCCTTCCTTTCGAACGTATAGAAAACCAATTGTTAAATCACATTTGGTTCGTCAATCTAAAGTATTGCTTCGGAAAAACTAAGCGGATTGTTTCAAAAATTGTCATATGTTTTTTGCCACATGTGGATTTGACAAAAAAAGTGTTTTTTTTAATCTAGCGAAATCATTTTTAAATTTTTTTTATATATATAGCGAAATTAGAATTTTCACTATTTAGCTGAATACTTAGCTAAGCCTCGCTAGTATAGGAAAAGTCTAATTAAACCCCTCACTAAGAAAGGTGATAACAGTGGGTGAGATGATTAGAGTAGTTTCTTTAGGTAGTAAATCACTTGTATGATGATAATTTTAGACTTGCAGATGCTGTAGAAGATTTTTCAAGTGAAGAACCATATTGTTGCAGAAAGGGAAGAAAATATGGCGGCCAAATTTTCATATTATAGGTTAATATTTTAGAAGTACCTTTGTCATTGGACCGCTTTAGTCCTTAATTTTATAGATTATTAGCAAGTGTTTGACTCAGCTGAAAGAAGAGCTTTAGTAACGGCTTTATCATTGTATTGTATGTCTTTATGGTTTTTTTCGTTTCTTTAAAAAGTCGTTTGTGGCCAAATTCCTGTTGTTGTTTTTTTTAATTAGTTTGAATGAAAGTGCCATGTGTAGATTTTTTTTTGTTTATTCTTAAATATTTCCTTAAATTTTTCTAGCGATTTTCTTATTAATTCAGATATTTATACTTTTTTCCTCTTTTATTGCTAGTGGCAGACCTAATTTGGTCTTTTGTACATCATTATTTCAATTTCAACAATTGGTTTACTGATAGATTTATTTCTTAGAGTGGCTACCGCTTGTCTGACAGAGTTTTCGACATAAAAAGAAAATTTGACAGAGTTGCTGACCTTGGATGTGGGAAAGGGTATGCCAGTAAACATTTATTAGATGTAAGTAATTTATGTCTCAAATATTATTTCGAAAGACTAAGGATGAATACCTATGAAAATTTAATAAGCTGAGTTTTTGGTAATGTGGAACAAAGCTTTTATTTTGTAACTTTTCATCTAAAGGGTCCATGTTAAACAGAGAGGTTTTTTTTATTATCTATTCAGTATTTTTTTTATTTTATAAGTTTATATCTCTATTTTCTAAAGGATACATTGGTCCGGATAATTTTTATAAAGTATTCATTTTTCAATCAAAATGTATGCAACTCTCTTCTATTGTCGTGGTTGCTCCATATACACTTCATGGCAGAAAGACTAGAAGAGGAAAAAAATCGCTCCTTTTACTTTGGATCACCAATAAGAAAAGCTGCCCCGTCCTGGCCCCAATATTCTGCGAAACCGAATCCTGCTTATGTCCCTGCTTTGGGGTGCTAATTTTTTTGCTCTTTTCCCCTATTTGTAAAATTTTAGCTCTTTAAATATATAAAATATTCAGTACCTCATGAGGTATGCATTGCCGTCCATACCTCTATAAGAAATGAACAAAAAAAAAGTTTTTTCGACTGAAACTAAGCAGTAATGTTAAAACTCAAAACAAACAGAAATTATTCCATATATGAAGGGATCGTCCCCCTTCTTACCTTGCTCTTCTCGCTGAAGTTTTTAGCACTTTTAAAAAAGCTTCCTATTCTATTTAAACGGTCCTTGTGCTTCAGGAGTCGCTCTTAAAAAATGGGACAATCAGTCAAACTTTAGTTTAGAGAGCAATGTATTGAATAGGGGGAAATCCCCTCATATACAAAATAATTTTTCCGTTTTTAGTTTTAATATTGCTTCCTTCTTCCATTTGAAAAAAAAGCTTTTTTAGTTTTTGATCGTATTTCAAATAATGCCGGTAAATCTGGCTCACTTTCCGTGAAAAATTCCCTCCCCTCACGAGCGACTCCTCCGTGGAATGTTCCTCCTATTTAATATACCCTCCCCCGTATAATTCCTTCCAGGTGATTCCATCCTCGTTGAAAATTTCTCCCCATCCGTAAAATTTCTTGCAGGAGATTCAGCCAGAAAAGTCGCCTTAGCATACTTTCATTTGAAAAGACTAAGTTCTAATCGCGTTTCCTATCACTGCGGAAATTTCTGCTTCCATGGAAATTATTTTCTGGAAATCCAAACACACTGAACGTCTTCCCCAGAAAATTCACTTGGAACTTCGTCAGATGCAAAATTGAGTAGGCAAAGAAAAAGTAAGACATATAAAAAGAATTTCGTATAGGAACTCTGTCAAATCCCCTCAGTGTAAAATTTTTCCTGGAAAGTTCGCCCTCAGAAATTTCCCTCTACACGTAAAATTACCCCCATGGAAACCTACCCCAAGCACCAGATCCCCCCACCCTCCCGAAAAATGTCTATGTACTTCCCAGTAACAAATACTATACGCAAACAATAGGCCAATTTTAATATTAATGGGGGGGGGGGTCATATTATCTCCAAAGTCATAGTTTTGGGACTTTCCAACTATACTGAACAAAATGGCTATATACAAGTTTTGATCGGACGATTTTGGAGAAAAAGGGGTGCAGGAGGGGGCTAGTTGCCCTCCAATCATTTTGGTCAGTTAAAAATGGCACTATAACTTTTAATTTTAGTCCAAATGAACCATCTCCCGATGTCTTAGGATTATTGGCTCGATAAGATCACCTCTGGAAAAACAAAAACAAGCAAAAAGAAGAAGATAAAAACGCGTATTTGGGATTTTTCTTCTGACAAAAAAAAACCAAATTCGGTATTTTTGCATATTGGAGCTTGAAATCTCTACAATATAGTTCTCTGATACGCTGAATCTGACTCTGTGACTCTCATTAAGATTCTTTAAATTTTAAGGGGTGTTTTCCCGTTTTTTGAATATCGGGCAAATTTTCTCAGGTTCGTACACTTTTATGCGTAACACTAAGCTTAATGAACCTTATGTGTATTTGGAACCAGTATGATAAACCCATTCTTTTGATATCTTTTATTGATATTGATGTTCCTTTTTTTACAGTTTCGGTTACTATTCAGTCGTGTCGTGCCTTAATTTCAGTTTGTTAACCGTGAACTGTTTGAAATTTGTGAAATTATCATCGCTTTTCAAACTTCCGAGAAGGTTCCGAGAACTCTCAGGTTGAGAAGGTAGTACCATTTTAATGCTAGCCTTTTGTATTTTTCCTAGTCTGCGTAGTCCTGAGGGAAATTTGAGATGTATCTTAAGGACTCTGTTTCCTATGGGAGAAATTATGGTCTAAAACGGAACTTCTAATGCCCTCCCCCACGCCTCCGAGAGTAATTCCTTTGTACATGTGTGATACACTCTTGTAGGTACAAACTAAGGTCGGACCTTGTATGGATTTTTCGGGTTCGATAGCGATATATCGGCATCGTACCGATACGATACCAATGTAATTTGCTGATAAATTCTCCTAACGAAAAATACCTTATTTGAAGTTTAAACACTGCATTCTCTGCCCATATTCACACTCGCGCGTTTCTCTCTGGTTTATTGCACACCAAAGAACAGCCTCAATAATTCATTGTGGATTTCGAATACTGCAAAAAAAAACATTTATTCAAAAAAAGACTTATAAGAACAATAACACCAAGTAAAGTTTTAATATGGAAAGTAAAACAACCCGGTTTAGTTACATAAACACAAATATGTAAAGATCCGATTGAAAGAAGTGCAAGACCATTCATTGAAATTGATTTTCCGAAACCCAGATTTCAATAGTGGGAATTTATATTTTACTCATTCATATATTAATGGGAAAACTTTACATTCATATGGTATTGTCTCTTACTTACGAATCCATGTTGGGAACACTGGGTAAAGGTATGCAACTAGGATTTTAAGTTCGGAGGAGGGATTCAAAGAATGTGTTGAAAAATCGCCCCGTTTTGCCTGACGCATAAGCTAAATGTCCAAGGTGTTATTTCGTGGTGGCAAAACCATAAAATTCCCCCCCCCCCACCCCGCCCTCCACCTCACAACACACCCTCTCCCCTTTTCTGTGCCTCTGATGAAAATCTCAATGTACATCATCGTTTTGATTGAATGAATCTTGAATCTTTCACCCACGCAAGGGAGCATTCATCAAAGAGAAATGTATGGTGTATTCTTTTTATGCACCTTTTTATAAATTTTTTTAATTATTTTTATAAATGTATTCTTTTTAGTTGTCTTGATAGAAGTTGTACGTTGTTGAATTTACCATACATTCCGAATATTGCTGCACCCGGTGTGTATTGACAAGAATTGAAAAAAATAAACTTTGACTTCATTTGACTCACCTCTGCTGCTCTCTCCACCATGGTCAAAATTAGCTGGTGGCTCAGCCCCCAAAGACTTGACAAGCAAAAATTTCCCGAAGAAATCTGGCGCCAACTTCTGGGTATGTTGCACACACAGAAAAATTTGGCCGATATCGGATATTTTTTTTTCCATATCCGACAGTGACACTGGCCCCTATATCGACCCGATAATATTGGCAGGCAAATGGGTCGGGTCTTAGTACAAACTGTCAAAAAGACGTTTGACTACCATCATATGACCCATGCAATTCTGTTTTACATTGTCGTTTGCTGTTCTTTATTGTTCTTTGTTTGAATCACTACATAGGAATACAAATAACTTGTAAGGTCCATTTGCAAAATCGCACAGAACGGACATGACGACATCCCTGCCAATTTCCACCGATTGTCTCAGGACTGATATAACGTGGCAACTATCTCTGCGTAATACTTCTTAATGCTTCACTTTCCTTCTGAGGAGATTACTCGTAGACTTTTCTTAGTAAAAACAAAATATACATTTCTTCTGAATAAATCCTATCTTAAAATTTTTTTTTTTTCACGGGCTGATAGACATATGACAACTTTATTTTAGAGGAAACGCTAGTTGCGTCAGTAATAAGTTGTGCACAGGTCCCTTTACTTTTGATAGAATAGTAACAAGAAGGAAAATTTGTCTTTTGAATTTTTTTTTGCCATTTGTGTTGTTCTAATGTTAGAACAAGCAGAAGGTTTTTATTGACAAATTAAATAAAAAAACAAGTTTTTTTTTAGCTAAAAGTAAGGAGCGACATTAAAGCTTAAAACGAATAGAAATTATTCCGTATATGAATGGGGCGGTCCCCTCCTCAACGCCCTGCTCTTTACGCTAAAGTTGTTTTTCATTTTTAGAAAAGTAAAGTTGTCAGAAAGAGTTAAACTTAGCGTAAAGAGCAGCGCGTTGAGGAGGGGGCGGCCTCTTTTATGTACGGAATAATTTCTGTGCGTTTTAAGTTTTAGTGTCGTTCCTTACTTTCAGTTAAAAAAAAATTTCTTTTCATTTAATTTTTGAATGTTTTTGAACTAGTACAGGTTTTGGTTTTGGCTCACCGTACATGAATAATTAAAATACAATTTTCATATTAATTTTACTTTTTGTGGCTAAATGGCTTTCTCGAAGTTTTGATCGGACGATTTTGAGAAAAAAGGGCTGGGGGATGGGGCTTAGTTGCCCTCCAAGTTTTTCGGTTGCTTAAAAAGGGCACTAGAGTTTATAATTTTATTTACGAGCGTTTTTATTAGTAATAATTATACGTAACTTACAAATTAACTTACGTAACGAACTTCTATATTCGTATATTTTTATTAGGTATATATGGGAGGTTTGCCCCCTCGTCAAACCTCGCTCCTTACACTAAACTTAGAATTCTGTTCCAATTTTTTAAGAATGACCCCTGAATCACAAAGGCTGTTATATTAGAATAGATAGCTCTTTAGAAATTACTAAAAGTACTTTAGCGTAAAGAGCGAGGTATTGAAGAGAAGAAGAACCCCCTAATACATACATAATGATTTCTGCTCGTTTTTCTTTTAATGTTGCTCCTTACTTTCAGTTGAACAAATTTTGTTTTTTTATTTAATTTCTGATCTTTTTATATTAATGCAGGTTTTGATTTTGGCTCACGGTACATGAGTAATTAAAACGAAATTTGTGTATTCATTTTAATTTTTGTGGCTAAATGGCTTTCTCTAAGTTTTGATCGGACAATTTTGAGAGAGAAAAGTGCGGGGGAGTGGGCCTAGTTTCCCTCCAATTTTTCAGTACTTAAAAAGGCCTATAGAACTTTTAATTTTACTTAAGAACGTTTTTACTAGTAATAAAACACGTAACTTACAAATCAATCTACTTAACGAACTTTTATATTCGTATATTTTTATTACGTATCTGAAGGGATTCGCCCCCTTGTCAATACCTCGCTCCTTGTTCCAGTTCTCTAAGAATAACCGCGGAATCACATAAGGCCGTTTAATTAGAATTAATAGCTGTTTTTAAATTACTAAAAACAGTTTTTAATTTCTTGTTTTTTTAATAACGCTGGAAAATCTAGCGCCCCCTTCATGGAAATTTTCTTCCACTATGTTAAATTCCTCCATGGAAAGATCCTCTCACGTAACCCCTGACCCCCCCCCCCCCCACCACCAGAAAAAATCCCCCCTGAAAACTTCAGTATACTTCCCAAAAACCAATACTATATGTAAACAATGGGCTAAGTTCATAACCTGCAGCCCATCTCCTGGGGACTGTGGGGGATTAAGTCGTCCTCAAAGACATAGCTATTTGATTTTTCGAATATGCTGAACAAAATGACTGTCTTAAAATTTTGACCCGGTGACTTTGGGTATACTTTTGTCTTCTTTTCGTAACTCGTATGCACGAACCACTGAATGAACAGAAATGAGGGGAAGGGTCATGAGTTTGGCCACATAATATCAAGGAGAAGTTGACAAAAAGTGAAAAAGTAATCTTGGCCATAAAATAACCAAAAAAGTACCAATTTATACGTATATTCTTCTTCTTTTTTTAAGGAGTTGAAGTTGAAATGCCAAAAAGTGTCTGTTAATGGTGTTGAGGGAAGAAAACTTCCTTTTTTTCTAGCGTGTATTGGTTTTAAATGTTTGGAATATTGGATTGAAATAATTATTTCAGTTTTTATTAAAATGACAATTTTACAATAATTAAATAATATCTAAACATTTTACGTCATTTCAGTGTAACATTAGTCATTTATGTCAAATCCTTGCATACCTCTTGACCTAGTTAACTTCTTTCAGTGACCTACAGTATAAAATTAACCTACCATGGGGTTAACCTCTTTAAACATTTAGCTATTCTCTTGGTACATTTTTGAGATTACTATTTTGCGATAAGCCTCGCAGTAAACTTTTCTGTTTTAGTCAACTGTGTCAAATCTTGTCATGATAGATTCTTGCAAAGAGATTCTCAACATGGCTGAAGTTCCTTCTGGTATTAATGTTGAGAAACGTCTAGCAGATGAAGAGCTTATACAATTAGACGAAAATAGTGTCGATTTGGTCCTTAGTAGTCTAAGGTAAGATTCTGAAAATGATTTTTACTATTCGTAGCTATTTTAGTGTCTCTAAATTTTGTTTTTTAAAGAAAAATTATCTAAGGAAAGGCTAAGGCTATGCGTTCTCTTGTTCATTCATTTAAATTGGACATTTTTTTCTTAGTTTTGACAAAAGAAATGCTCAAAGAATATAAGCTTCCTGTGATGTAAGTCTTGTGACTTTTGCATATTATTATGATATTTTACTTGAGGCTTGGCCCCTGACTCCAGGGGCCTTTGTCAGATAATTTGTGTTCTGTTTCGTAAGTTTAACGTCATCTCCCACTGTAAATTCACATCTTCTAATCTTAGTTATCAATTGAATATCCTTTTTCTCCCTTCTTTTAACCTCTTTCAATTATTTTCCTTTATGGCTGAGATTTACAAGACATCTTTGAAGAATTTATTAATAAGCTAGCGTCTAGAAATTCTTACTATATAGTAACTCATCATTCAAATCAAACGGCTGCACAGTCATGCTGCCAAACGAGGTTTTGCTTGAACCGACATCCATTGATTCTTGAACTGTGTTTGGCAATGTAGTAAGACATACGATACTGAAGATCTTGGGTGATGTCATTGGTCTGGACCTCGAAAAGAACTTGTCCCTAGGGGTAGCGTGTATTGCGTTTTTTCTTTTTTGGAAGCTCATTTCTGTTTCGTATATATCCGAGTTTAATAGTAAGTTTCTTACTCTTTTCTCAAATGCTCATAATTTATCATTCTCACCTAGGCTATAGGCTTGATATAGGAAGTAGTTCCTATGCTAGTGAGTTATCTCCTACGAGAGAAAACAATCTGGAAAACACAGCTTGAAGGTATGAGCCAGCTCGTCGAGTATATACATACATATAAGATTGCTGTTTGGCAAGACCGGAAGGTATTCTCCCCCTCTCGAGTCTTGAGTCTGGGTTCTGAAGTGGTGTAAAAATAGCGACATTTAAGGGAGAATTCCATGGAGGGTCTTTTCTCCACCTTAATACGATTTGGTCGGTTGTAGGGACATAACCGTACTAGACGTGATTTATTTAGTTTAATGGCCTTAGAGAGCAAAGGAGGAGTCTTAGCATCACTCCAGACCCCTAGAACAAATTATTCTAGGTGTTTACCCCCCCCCCCCAGCATTTACCACCCTGGAAAATCCCCCTTGGAAATAATAACAAAAAACTAAAAAAAAATTTAAGGGAGAAAACGTTGCCGTTTCTAACTGATTCAGGAAAAGCAACTATTATCTAAATTAGTTTTAATAGTCAAATCTTAGTTTGAAAACAAATTTGAAGGAATTTCTTAAAATAGATGGAAACCCCCTAAGAAATGGTGTCGGGTGAAAAAAAAGAAAACCCTTTTTCTGACTAAAAAACTACATCTTTGTATATTCGATGATGAATTTTTCCACAATCGTAGATTGCAACCATAAAAGACATTACAGTTAAACTATACGATGATGTTGCTTATTATAAGGTTATTAGTGACAATCTAATTCGTTCTGTACATATTCATGCCAAGGAGAAGACGAAGGCTTTTATATATTTTTCACAATTTGGTATGTTATAATTATGAATGATATGGCCTCTATGTAAAATAGAAAAGAATGTCTTTTCATTAATATCATGGTTGTAGTGATAGCCAAGCTGCAACCTAGTGAAAAACGAATCACGCCTCACATTATTCCGTACAATAGAAGCCAAATTAATCGAGGAATTTGGCTATGATTTAGTATGGTGCACTTCTTGTACGGAATAATGTGAGGCGTTATTCGTTTTTATGGCACTTGGTATAAGTGCCATCTCACACTATTCACATTATTCCTTTCCTGATATTATGTGGCCAGTTATTTGTTATTCCTATTCTCTGGGAAAATTAATCTCTGGAGGAAATAATCTGCGATCGCTATATGTCACTTGGTAAATACCAAGTGCCATAAAAACGAATCATGCCTTACATTATTCCGTACAAGAGGTACACCATACTAAATCATAGTCAAATTCCTCGATTAATTTGACCTCAGTTAGTCTTAGGAATAAATTCTCATCGATGTGAACTTTCATTAGTTTCTCCAAAAAAAGAAAAATGCCTCAGTAAATACTTATTGAGAGGTACATAAAAAATATTTGCTCGAGATTAATTAAAGCCAATGATCAATCTCTAGTAAGCTGGAATCACTTCCAGCTTACTAGAAATTCTAGCTTACTAGATTTTATATTGCTGGAATAACTTTCAATAACACTTCACTTTCACTTTCCTAAAATTAGCTTCTTCTATTTTTATCCTGCCCCCCCCCCTCCAGAAATGAAAAGTATGCACAAACCTATTCTGTATATTAAAGCAAAGTGAATCTGAATGTGCTTTCTATCTTTTTTATAATTTCAGAAAGATATAACAATTTTACAACTCATCATCGAACTGACCAATGATTTTTAGTGCTGTGTAATTTGCAACTCTTTCCTCTCCAACAGCATAGCAGCATTCACGGTTCTGCCAATTTCTTCCACCACAGGAGCATTCACAATAGGGCTGCCTTGTTTGACCAGCAGTTTCACGCTGCTTATTTTTATAAAAACTGAGCCAACAGGATCCTTTATGTATATCCGAGTGTAATAGCAAGTTTCTTATCGGTTTGACCTATAATTGTTAATTATATTCTCACCTAGGTTATAGGTTCTTTATAGCAAATAGTTCCTAAGCTAATGAGATATCTCCTACAAGAGAAAATAATCGGAGAAGTCGGCTCGAAGGTCTGAGCCAGCTCGTCGAGTATATACCTACATGTAAGATCGCTGTTCGGCAAGACCGGAAGGTATTCTCCCCCACTCAAGCCATGAGTCTGGGGATCTGAAGTGGCGTGAAACTAGAGACAATTAAGGGAGAATTCTAAGGAGGGCGTTTTCTCCACCTTAATACGATTTGGTCGTTTGTAGGGACATAACCGTACTAGGCATGGTTTACTTAGTTTAATTTACTTAGAAAGCAAAGGAGGAGCCTTAGCATCACTTTGGACCCCTAGAACATCTGATTTTAGGCGTTTGACCCCCCCCCCACCCCACCCCCTCTGTCCCCGGCATTTAACACCCTAGAAAATAACCTCTGCAGAAAATAACCCCTCCCCCCGCGGAAAAAATCCTGCGGAAAATGTCCCCCGGATAATACCCTCCACCCACAAGGAAATATCCCCACGGAAGATACCCCCCCAGGAAAACACCCCTGTGGAAAATAAGGCTTTCCAAATTTGAGAATTTTATTTCTTCTTTTTTTTCGTAAGAAGAAGGAATTTCGGTACTTGTGTATTATACACCACTCACTCTTTATGGTGTGTAAAACTCGAGAACAAACCGGTTTCTTCGATAGTTTCTTTCAACTTAGCGCGAAACAAGACAAAGACAAGTGACAAAATATATGAGGAATATATAGTTTGGGCTATATATTTGCACATAAGGGGGGGGGGTGAAGTATTTGGACAATTGGAAGACAAAGCCCGAATAAAATTCTCAAATTTGGAAAACCTTATTTTCCGCGGGGGGTAAACGCCGGCTTCCAGAACAAAATACCTTGGATTTTCATTTTCTCAAAACTCATTCAAAAATCGTTTAGAAGGTGTCATCGCTTTAAGAAACAAGATTCAGATCTACGCACAAAGTGATATATTAATGCGCAGGGGATATGTCTCCATCGAGTTCACGAATAGCTAGGTCACCAGTACAAACAAAAAGGGGAGACCAAGTTAAATCCAATGTCCAAGTTGTTTCTAAAAACAGGGAAATTAGGAATCAGAAAGGGTGTAATCGGGGAATAGCACATCTGACAGGAATCCTTGGTGCCGAGAATGTACATAGGACAGTTCTTAAGAAGACCCTAATGAAGCAGTAGACACAGATTGAAATTTGTAATAAAACAAGAAAGACCCACCCAGCAAATGCAGGGCAAAATGAGGGTGAACCGTCTGAAAGGTATAGTTCATCTACTAGCCAAAGAACTCTGTAACACACAAATTCAGAAAATGAAACAAGAGATATTAATGAAAACGGGAATTCAAACCGCCTCAATAGTCGAGCTTGTGTAGGCTCAAACTCGAGTAGGGGGTCACGAACATTAACCAACCTGGATTTAAAGCAGATTATGGAATATAGGATCCGAGAAAGGAGGAAAGAAAGAGAGGCTAGGGAATAAAAAGAGGATGCTGACAGGAGAGAAAGAAAAAAAGACATTGTGACCAAGCAGCAAAAAGAGGAGACTGATAGAATATCCAGAGAACGAAAAGATGAACAAATGTAAAGACGAGTGAAAATTTTTTACAAGCACTGGAACAACCGTCTACAACAGATTTCATACGTACTTTGGTCCTTCAGCCAATGAAGGAAAACAAAATGTAATGCATTTACCCGTCTCAGATCCTGATAAAAATCTGGAACTAAACGGATTGCAAGAAGAAACAATGAGTAGCCTTAATGTTACCCCACCTAAATTATAAGGCGCAAATTGTCTTTGCAGCTTGGCGGAAGGGTTCCGCAAGGGATTTTCCGAAATTTAGACAAGCGATAGGTCATTGTATGGCTGGAAAAAGTGGAAAATACATATAACAGATGGCGTCAAAGAGCCAAATCAAAACAAAATAAGGAAATTGTTAACATTATTTATTATTATTATTTAAGAATTAACGACGCTTCTTGACTACTAAGGTCCCTGCGTCGGCCCTACAGTGCATTCCTGCGGCGTGATTCGATCTCTGGGTCCCGTATTACCAAGCTAAGGTCAAATCCACTGCGCCACCACAGGGAAATTGTGAACAGAATAGGGTGGAACAACTATTTAAATATACATCTGATGGATTACGAATATATGCAAAATGAAAAACATCGGAAATAAACGAACTCGTGGGAAGTTTATTTGACCAGTGTGTCGAAAAAAAAAGATACTATAAATGCAGTGAGGACAAAACTGAGTGGTAATAGCAACAGTGAACACTGTTACACGACAAAAACGTCCATTTAAGGAAGAGTATGTGGAGTAACATGTTTCTACCATACAGATCTGTCAATTGGAAAAAGTTTCACTTAATTCTGGCTTTCTGAAATCATGCGCTAAACAGTGCAAACAGATGACGACCTCTTTTCAAAGCTAAAGTGGTGACACATGCTTGTCCAAGGTTCTTCAAGTAGTTGTCATTATGAGGATCCTACTGTGTCAAACAACTTTTATTTCAATTTCCATTCCTAAAATGTGTCTCGGTCTTCAGTAAAGAATGAAAAACAAGTTCCAAATGATTACTTTTTAATTGCCTTATCAAGTTACGTTATTAGTCACCCAAATTAGGCCTGCTCGTATTAAGTTTCATGGAGATGCCTTTTCTTATATTTTGCCAAAGATTATGTAGATATCCTTTTTTTTTAAATTAGTGTCGAGGACCATACTTAGCTATTTAATTTAAGTTTCATCTAATAATTTCTTGACTATTTTTTATCTCTTATTGATTACATGACATGTTTCCCCGTCCATTGTTGGAGGTTGTCTTTTAGCCATTTTCTTTGTAATGATATGGACGTGCCTTCTGTATTTCTTATGGTCTTCTGCTAGATGAAGAAGATACAAGAGGCGTCGAGGTGATAAGTTACCTTCCACATCTTTTGGGATGACCACGGGGGTGAGAGTCGTGAATTCGGCCTTAGAAAATAATTTTCTGGAAACGGGACTATAACATTCCTCGTGTAAGTCTGAGCCAGCAAACTTCCTGAAGCTGGATCGTGGCGGAGATTTTAGATTGGATTTTTGATATCTTATTTCAAATGCTGTGCGTCGACAGTGATCATTCTCTTTCAGCGTCCTTATTCATCAAATGAACTGCAACTAGAAAATGAACTTCTGCATCTCATTATATTTGCAAGGGGTAATACTCGCTTTTTGTTTTCTTGAAAAATTAAAACGATGCTATAGTACTTCTTATTTCTCCAGAATAGGTTTAGTGAAATGGATACAACCAACAATTCTGACCGTATGAGCGTTGACAACTCTTATTTGTATCTGCAAAAAAAGTAAAATTGTAGCACATTATAATAAAGTAGAAAACCCTCAAAAATTATTGAATCCTGCCATTTTCAACATATATTTTCAGTCCATAATTATATATTGAAATCTTGCCGAAATAATATGCATCTTGTCAACCCTGGTCGTCCGCCCAAGGTTAGGGACAGAGTGCCAGTCTTCTCCCCAATAGCAACATATAAGTCGTTGTTTTCTGTATCATCAGCAGAATGCAGTGTTTAAATACATAACTAGTGAATTCAAAGATTACAAACTTCGCCCCCTCCCCTAACCAGTGAATTTCCACAAGAGCTGGAAATTTTTCATATCATCGTATTCTGTATTAGAAGCCTATCTTGATGCGTTTGGCCATTTGGCAACGGTGAGTATTGAAAACTTATCACATTTTACATTAGTTTTGGTTTTTATTTATAAAACCCGCAATGTTGTAAAATATGTATGGTGAAAAAAGGTTGGCTGGTCTGTCATACATTGTGATATAGCGAGTGCAAAATCTTTTAGCCTCAATATCCGTCGAAGAGGATTTTAGCCATTTAAAGTAGTCTGAGATCTTGCATTTGATAAAGTTATTGTACGAATTCCACCTTTTTAGTCTTCACTGGGTCAACGATTTACCTGGAACGTTTGACAACATAATGAAAGGTCTGAAAAACGACGGTGTATTCATTGGATCAGTGTTTGGTGGCGATACTCTATTTGAACTTCGATGTTCAGTGCAGTTGGCTGAAATCGAAAGAGAAGGTGTAAGTTATAGGTCTCTTCACATAATCTTCCTCTCTCAAAAATAGTTTGCTTAGTAAAAATTGTGGCTTAGAAGACATTTTTGCGGTCGAAAGATATTTTTTTTTAGTGAACAACAAAGAATGCGTTTGAGACTCAAAATGACCAGAAATTAGCCTATGTAAGATTTTAAGTATAAAACTTGCCAAAATCATAATGAATGGAGTATTGGATTCTATGAGTAAAAAATTGCCGTGACTAATTGAAGCCAAACTTAGAAGGAACCCGCTGTGCAAAGTGGGGTAGCATAGTAGCAATGCTACTCGGCAGTTTTGAAATGTGTTGGCAGATTTTGTCTGAAACTACAATTTTACATATAAAAAACCTTTTGCTCAAAGAAAAGTTCTCAAAACACAAGTTATGTAGCTAAAGTTTTGGCAGCATTTGGATTTCTGCCAAATCCTGCTACTGGAAGCTTTGGAACTTTTTCCACACTTGGAAGGAACATACATTGATAAAAATAAGGTCGGTGTACCCCTTAGTTGGTTACCTCTCGTTGGTTTACACTTTCAAAACAATCAATTTGTTGAAGTTTCCCTAAAGCAAAAATGGAATTATAGCCTAGAATGGTTTTGATGGCACTTGCCCGTTAATTCGGAAAAATTAGAATATTGAGGTATTTTTAAATTACGAACGGGTAATCAGATCTTAATGAAATTCGATATTCAGATGGATCTTGTGTCTTAGAGCTCTTATTTTAAATCCCGACCGGACACGGGTGATATCGGGGGGGGGGGGGGGGAACCGGAAATCTTGGAAAACGCTTAGAGTGGAGAGATCGGTATAGAACTTGTTGAGAAGAATAAGCACAAGTCTTAGATACTTAATTGACATAACCGGACCAGATTCGCTCTCTTTGGGGAGTTGGGGGGGGATTCCTGTGCTTTGGTGAGTTTGGTGCTTCTGGACGTGCTAGGACGATGAAAATTGATAGGCATGTCAGGGACCTGAACAAATTGACTTGATAACAGTCGTTTCCTTGATTCGACCATCCGGGGGGGGGGGGCTGGAGGGAGGGGAACTGGTGAAAATGGAGGTATGTTTATCTTACGAATGGGTGATCGGATCTTAATGAAACTTGATGTATAGAAAGATTTCCGTTCCAAGGACGGAAATCTTGAAAAACGCTTAGAGTGGGGAGATCGGGATGAAACATGATGGGAAGAATAAGCACAAGTTGTAGATACATGATTGACATAACCGGACCGGATCCAATCTCTTTGGGGGAGTTGGAGGGATATCTAATCCCAAGAAAGATCGATAGCTCTAGTACCGATTCTAATTTTGGGTTCAGACCTCGTCACAAGTGCCATGTGAGCTCTTGGCTCTTGTTATATAAGGGACTGCCATAAATTTTTGGCGAAAATTCCCCAAAAAATGCAAAAAATCCTTTGGAACTAAAAGATGATTAGCCAGAAGATGCATAGGTAAAAAGTGGACTGCCAATGGAATCATATGACGGGCTGAATTGCTTTGAACCATAATGGATCTTAGGAGTATTATCAAATATATTATTCAAAAGCGATCCCTTATTATAAAGCCGATCATGTGGATGTTTGGAAATTCTTCTATGTGAGCGAACTCTGCGATGTTCGGGATTATAAACTTCGGGATTATAGTGGGGAATGACCTGGAAGATAAAATCTAAAGGCCTAAATTAAGAAAATAAAATCTTAAGATATTAAAATGTAAAGACTTAGATTAACGATAGAATAAAAGAGTCTGGTAAAAATGACAAGCATAGTCGTAAGATTCATTACTATAAAGTTCATCACCATAAGGTTATAGAATAGAATGTGTTCGCGCAGCTAAATTTCAAGCTTTTTTCAAACCCGTGACCTTTTAAAGAAATTGTTAGGGATTCGTCTCCAGTTGGTTTGCGGTTTCGTTATCGATTATATGTTTTATTGCGTTTCAATATAGGTTTATTCTAATCGATTAGATTCTAAAAATATTGAATTTGATGTAAAGTATTTTCTTATATTTTTGGCATCAATAGGAGCTTCCCGTCAAACCTACATATGGAGTTGCCAATGAAGTGCGTCGATGCAGGAATTTTGAGAGATTCGTGTTCGGTTATGTTAACATATTTACACTAGATTTCGTTTATGCCGCTTATAAATCCTGCTGGGCTCTAAAATGCGTTTGTTACATAAGACTATTTTTTAAGTTTGGTATTTATTATGGTAATATTGCTTGTTCACTTTTGTACATTATGATAATCGTTTAATAACATTGAAATATTTTAGGGTTTTGGACCACATATATCACCATTTACAGCAGTAAGAGATGTTGGAGGACTACTTAATCGTTCTGGATTCACTATGTTAACTATAGTAAACATTTTTTATTTTATTTTTTTTACTACGATTATTTTTTTTTGGTACACGTGTAATCAATAGTGTTTTATATTTTGTAATTTATTTTGTTTTTACATTTGCTGTATTTTGTTTTCCATACCAGTTTTTAATTCTCTATAAAACTTGCTCAAAGAGACCCCCTCTCCCCGAAAGTATAGCATAAATTGTATATTTTTTAAGCAATATAATACAGTAGACATTATCCAAAACCTCATAGCAATAACTCTGGCCATCGTAAATTGTATGTTGAGCAATTTGTGCGTATTTATATGATTTATTAAAATTCATATAGCCCATTTGTTGATTTGTATACAGTTCCAAAAGGAGGGATATTTTCCAAAGCATGAATCGTGCCGTTTCCAAAAAAAAAAAATAAACACAGCCAATCAACTATAGTCGATATATGCATTAGTGACATTTGGAAGATAATTTTATTTACGTTTTCAAATATAGTGATAGGAATGGCATATGAGTTGCTTCTAGCTAATCGAAATAATCATAAATATTGGGATCATAAAGATTGGGAGGTTACATATATAATACTGATGATTGGGAGGTTACAGTTGTTATTCTAATCTGCATTTTTCATATGAATTCAGGGTAAGGAATACATTTTTAAATTGAAAGATGTAAGACATTTTGGAAATTAATTGAGAAAGAACTAAGGTAGTAATCCGGTTAATGCCAGTTAATTCTTGCAAATGTAATCGCCAGTAAAAAAAAATTGCTAGTTTTGGTGGTGATAGCTTATTTGATTAGATATGAAATTGAATAATGATCTAGTAACTATTAACTTTTAATTTAATTTAACTATTTAGTAAATTCAATTTTTTTCTGTTTTTAAAATAAGTCGAACTAACTGACAACTGGCATTTGAATTGAACTGAATTTTACTAGTTGTCTGTACTACATCCTTCTTTTTGTACGCCAAGACATGTTCTTTATCTAAATTGCATATGCTATTTCCTTTTAAACGATTTGTCATTTTACATGAGTTTTAAGCAGTTTATTTAGTAGAAAAACAATGAAATTTCTTACCCATTTCGTTATTTTTATTAACTTAGGAAGTTTGTCACAGCCGAGAAAATGTACAAGATAAAAATGGGGACATTTCAAGTAAAAAAAAAAAGGTAATCAATATATATATATATATCGTATATATATATATAATCGTGTTCTTTCATCGGGTCAAAAATAGCAAGAGAAACCTTGCAAAAGGTCACTACTTCGAACAGTTAAATATATGTAATATATTTAATATATATGTATATAATATAATATGATACGTATAATATATATGTAATATATGTAAATACGGTTAAATATGTAAAATAGATAAAAGTCATGCAGTCAAAAATTCGTATTATCTCCACAATTGATTCACCTATATAAAGAATGATCACCTATTAAAATCTGCTTATTAAGGTAATTTAAGAACTATTTATAAACGTTTGACACCAACAGTAAAACTTTACTGTATCGCATAGTACTTGTACTTGAATAACAGATAAAACTAGTTTGAAAAGCACTAGTTCAAATCACTCATAAAGTTCAGTTAAATAAAAAAAAACAGTTTTTTTTTGTCTGGAAATCAAAAGTAATTAAAGCCTAAAAGAACAAGATTATCAACAATTGGAGGAAGAATGGCTTTTGATCCCTTAAGCCTTGTGACTCGTACCGATTATGTATGTTTTTTTCTTCTTTTTTTTCGACTGTGATAAAATGCCTAAAACCTGTAAATTGTTAGAAAAATATTGAAAATCTCTAAGGTAATCGAACTCAGTTTCACAATTAAAAAAGATAAGTTTTTTTTACTGATTCTCTTTTAGAAATGTCTTTATAGAAAGGTACAATGTAGTACAAGGGAATTGTTTTGAAATGGCTTATCCAATTCACTACAAGCTAAAAAAACAAAAGCTTCCAATCGAGAGCAGAACTCGTAAATTTGCTTATATAAATTGTAGAACATAGTAAGTAAGTAAGTGTGACGGCACTAGATCCTTAAGGTGCAAACTGGTGGCACTGATCTCTGTTTTGTGGCCCTTCAGATAGGAAGTGCAATGGGGGGGGGGCAGCCATCCTGTGCTTTTGCACACCCTTCTTGCTTATCTTCCACAGATCTCTCCAGGCACCCATTTAGAGCTGGAAATAAGAGAACGGACTCATAAATAAATCAATACGTCTCGAGACAAGCATAATAATAACGAAAATTAACATGGTTAAAAGAAAACATAAAAAGCGCAAACGTTCAACCTGAAGAGCGTTGGAGGCTGCCCCAACAAGGGCACGCTAAAATATACAATGCATTTTAATATTTCATCATTCACATCCTTTGATATTTGCTTCTTTAATTTCAGGTGAGATATCTGGGATAAATGGACTAGAGTTTTATCATGTGCATTTCATGTGTTTAAAATTAATGGTATCTGGTACCTAATTGAAAATCTAATCCTTTGAGAACTTACAAAAGGACCTCAATATGTTCTAGAACACCTAAGAGTTGAAGGAAGGGGCTTAATCAACAGGGATATTTCATGAAATAATTTATAGGATTTTGAGTTTAAAAATTCTATTCTGAAATATTAACTGTTCTTTTAAGCTACAAATCTGTCAAACTTAAGAAAAAAAAAATCATGTTTCAGTTTCTGATGCATAATCAAGTTTTGAGGGTCAATATAGAAAATTTTCGAGTAATCTCACTGCTCTGTTTGAAGTACGTGTATTGGTTTTGCATGTGTCCTAAAGGTGCTAAAATAAATAATTGCTCAATAACAATCAATAATTCAATATTATTGAAATAGTAATTATCAATTACAATCAAATTTTCAAACAGTGTTCATGAATCCTTCGCTTTAACAGATACCTATGTGTTTTCTACAAACAGAATTACAAGATTAATATTTTCCTGTAAACTTCAGTTATACGTGTCAAAAATAAAATGGTTCTAAATCTGAACCATGAGGGACACCAACATCTTTATTCACTGAATGGATTTCCATCAACGTTTACCGCAATTTTACGTCCAAACAGATATGATTTCATTGTTTCAGGTCCATTCTCTGTCAGACCCGGATTTTCCATTTTATCTAAAGGAACTTCATGGTTTAATGTTTCAGATGATTTTTTAGCATCATAGAAGACATATAGAAATTATTAGCTAAACAGTCGTCAGTTTTTGATCTAAGCAATGGCTGCATTTCCTTGTTCAGTAAGATTACCCGCTCTAACTCTAAACTGATATTTTGTAAAAAACAGATACCTAAATGATGAGAAATCCTTCGTTTCAGATTGTTTTTCAATGCTTTAAATAATGGTGAAAAAATTGAATAGGACGATAATTATTTCTATTAGATACTTTTTATTGTATAACGGAATTACGCGGGCATTTTTTCACCTGCGTGGAAAATCTCTCCTAAACAAATACATGAATTGGAGATATGAATAAGTGGTTCAAAAATTACAGCAGCAATACTCTCTAGCAAGTTTGTTGAAAGTTCAACATGATCAATTGGATTACCATTTTTTGTATTTTTGATAATTCTTTGAAATTCTACAAAGCTAAATGGGGTCAGAATTATGCTCGTACCTTTGGTGGGAGCCAATCGCTGTTTATGTAGCCTCTGAGAAAAAAAAAATCTACTTCTGCCGAGGCAATAGGTGATCCATTACCAGCAAAATAATTACTAAACGTCATAGTGTCAACTTACCAAATGAAACCTAGGATCTGAGAACTTTTAGTTTTTTTAATTCTATTTTATATTGAACCCCTAGTTTTCCGGGGAGAATTGGAATTTGAAACGATTTCTCATAAAAAAAAAAAATAAAAAAAAAACGCTGTCGCTTTCTCTTACCAGCAGATTCTTATATTTTTTTAAAGTAATGTATTTAAACTGTGGTATATTACATTCTGATTTTATGTAAATGACTCTTTTTTTCAAACAATACGTGGTAACCAACTCTAAGTAAGGAGCGACTTGGCCCAAGAGTAACGGAAGCTATTAAAAAAGAATTTTGATAACAATTTAAACATCGAAAGAATTGACTTTTTGTGCTAATTTCAAATACGTAAAATTTTATAATTTTTTTTTTTGTGTGTCAAAAGCTACAAGCCTGAGAAAATCTACCTGATTTTTGAAAAGGAGGGAAATAACCCCAAAACTTATAAAATCAGACCATTCAGCATATCAGAGAACCCTACTGTAGATGGGCAATAATTAGATGGACTGTCGAAGACCGCTACAACATTATTATAGGCACAAAGTCCTATCTACGAAAAGGTAATTTTTTTTCCAGAAAAAAACACAGACGTATGTTTATTTATATATATATTTTTTTACAGTGTAGATCATATCAAACCAATGGTCTAGAAGATGGGAAAAGGGCTATTCGAACGTTAGTTAGAAGTGATATTGCCCTTTTAATTGACCGAAAAGATTGGAGGGCAACTACCCCTTGTATTTGTTTTAATTTATAATGTTGCTCCTCACTTTCAGCTGAAAAAAAAAAATTTTTTTTTTTTATTTAGTCATTAATAGCTGCCATAAATACACAACTACCAGATGGATCATCACGAATGACAGACGTAATAATGGAGCAGTAACGTCAAAAAACATTATTATTTAGTAACAATGATGTATCAGTTATCCTGGACGACACAAAACATACAGGGCTCAATTCCTGTATATTCTAATCTCGCCTCCAGACACGAATTTCTTTAAATCAATTGTAAAATCACAGATTACTTTATAAGGAGTATTACGAATAGCTAATTTATCCATAAATTGCCATAATTAATTTTGAAATCTTTTTGGCTAAATGATAGAGTATGGAAAATAACTTCTATGAGAAGCTTGTGATTGTTTGGAAAAGAGCATTGAACAACAAAAGATTCAGATGACATTTCAATATTCACTGGCTAATTTCTAGCTTTGCACGAACTGGTATGCAATTTTTAATTAGTACACCTAGACCAGGTTTTTCTTGTTTACTGCGGCCGTCATGAAAAAAATGGTAATCTTTGACATGAATACTTTCAATTGAAATCTCATCTAAAAATTTTTCACTCAGACCTAAAATATCTGTATCCGAAACCAATAAAATATTACAATCACATCCTCTGCAGTCATCCAGTCCCGTCAATTCCAAAGCAATATCCTCCTTGTATTTATTTTTTTCATTGCTGGTTCATTCGAAAATAAATATTGATTTTTCTGGAATACCAATATACTGCAAGTATCTTCATTAGAACTCGCAAGAATATTTTGAAAATCCACTTGAAATAAAAGAAAATCACACTCAAATTTTAATATTATCTCTGTCCATTATCAATTGTAATTTCCATGTCAAGCAAAATCACTACATGCCTTAAAAGCCCAGCAAACAAATACATAAATAGCACAAGTAGAAAAATTTAAGAAAAAAAAGAATCATCATTCCAAGTTGGTATCTTTCAATTCTGCTATTCAGCAAGACATCTATGTGGATCTAAACAAACAAAAACTTAAGAAAGTAAGGAAATGAGGTTATTAAACAAATGAATAGGAATGGACAGGGTAAGTACAAAACGATTAAACACTTCAGACTTATATTTCTTCATTCATGATTACAGGGTGCCTCAACTATTATAAGTTATAATTTTTTGCCATTGAAACATAATCTGGAATCTATGAAGCGCTTCTTGGGCGCTTGAAAAAGTTTCAGTCCAGTATGGTATAACCAAAGGAGTGTTTTGGGATTGAACCGTCAGGTATTTTCACAAACAAGTTTGTCTGAATCCCCTTCAATATCCGTGCATCATGTCCACCAAATTTTTGTAACTTACCAAGTTTCACTAAAAGTAGCATAAGTCAAGGTCATATCCAGGGGGGTCTAGAGGATTTGAACCTCTCCTAAATTTTCGTCTGACACTATATAAAACATGTACAAGGTACATTAACCTTAATAGTTGTTTCCAATAAATGCTATTAATAATTTTCTTGCGGCTTGGGGAAATAGACTCAACAAAGTTTGATACTAATAGCTCTTAGAAATTTAGTTATTTGCTGGAGAGTTTAAAAGTAGAAGAAGTTTGATTTTAAATCATAAGTAGAAATTTAAAAAGAAGTATCTTGCGGTTTAATACAACCAAATCCATATTTTCTAGTAATTGTGCTTTTTCATGAGAATGAGCGCTTATTCACGCAGATCTATGGTTGATTTAACAAGACTGTGAACATCATTTTTTCATTTTATGTTTTAAAGGACAGTAAATAAGACCATTTTACTAACTAGGTTAGTATTTCTGCAATATAATCGTTTCTCAGAAACCGTTTCTCAGCCCAATTTAGGGACCGGTCACCGGATCCTCCTTGTATTTAATGATAGTTTTTGTACCTTTCAGGTTCTAATATCGCTCTATACTGTCATGTGAAAAAACTTAATTGGTTTTTTGACCTGTCAATTTTGCTTTTTTATAAGAAGTAGATTATCGAGTATATAATAAATCATGGTCCCAGCAGTAGCTACAGCCTTGTAAAGAACGACCAACGTCCCTTAGTAACCTATCTGCTTAAGAACGGAAGTGCACAAGTGTCGTCTTGGACGCTTGTAGATTCTTTTTCTGACTTCTCGATGCTTTGGACTAAACAGTTATCTCCCATTTTTGTCGAATTAAGTTTGGACCTGTTTGAAACAAAATGAATGAAAATATCAATTTACCGAAACTTGTTCTATTTCATGCTTAAAAAGGCCTCCTTAAACTAAAAATATTATTATGATTATTCTTGAATAAAGCGGTGGGTGGGGTGGGGGGTAAAAGGTGCCGAAAAGATTATTTAGGTCATCATTTTATCAATTAACCTTGGGGATGGGCTTCGAATTGATCTTGGGAATGTCCTTCTTACTTTTATCTTTCATTTCAGGTGGTTAATTGACTAGTCTTTTATATTAAATTCAACATTTTTCTCCAATGAGGAAGGCTGCTACTCTCAAAATTTTTGTTTAATATATAATTTGCATCCTTAAATGAAGAAAGGCTAAAGGATAAATTCAGCCATCGTCTAGATTCATATGACGGACCTCCAACTAAAATATAAAGATAAAATGCCTGTCTCTGACAGTTCATACCTCTCCCCCTCTACACGCAGAGAAGATACTCTGATCATCTTCCTTGAAAGTTGGCATGTAAAAGCACAAGCGTATGAACTCTACGAAGCGATGGAGTAAAGTTTTAAAAGAGCTCGAGATTAAAAGAAACGTGCTTTGGCCTGGGTGTATTTCCTCAGGAGCAGGAAGGTTTGCTTGATTTGCCAGACTCAAAGTTCTTAATCGATTCCATTCCTTAAGACCAGGCTATTGTTTTGCCATATAAAATGGTTCTAAACAACTTCTTTGCAGTGGGTTAATCTCTTTTAGTACTTAAAAGGTTCAAATTGAGGTTCAAGAGAGCCTTCTTCCAATATTATAGGATCACTAGTTCAGTACTGTCATTCCTCAGGAAAAACTGGCCTTCCTTCTTTCTTTTTGCTTAAACAAATTTTACGCACGAGATCAATGGGAAGAGACCATACCTATTCTGCTTTGAATGTTTCGAAGCATCCACTTAGTATTGATTAAGCTGACATTAATCGTATTTTACTCGTCTAGAAGAAAATATATGCTTCCATAAGTGTACAAAGCAGTATTAACTGATTTAAAGATGTGTTTTAAAGAGACAATTTATTTTTCTAGGACTCCGATGAAATGGTGATAAATTATCCAAGCATGTTTGAGTTGTTATGGGACCTTAAAGGTATGGGTGAGAATAATGCAGCCTGGACCAGAAAGCCATATCTTCAGAGAGATAGTCTTATGGCGGCTGCTGCCGTTTATAAAGGTGCCTATTCTTGTATTTTAAATTTGCTGTTCCTTCTTCCTTCTATTAAATTACAAAATTTCTGAATATAAAAATGACGGGCTTTTCTATAGCATACCCCATGCTAACAGTGTTACTTCTGGCTTGTTTCCCAGGTTTGAAAAAAAAAATACCTGAATTAACGCATGAAATTCCAAACTGACGCAATAGGTGATAAAAGTTCCTCTCCACAAATAGCCATCAGCTACTGCTGGCCAAGGATCTTCCGTGGATAACCTTAACAATAAAATTTTTCAAGATATTGCAGAAACTTTTTTTTTTCTGTCGTTCACTTCTGGATTTTGAAAGGGATATAAAACACCTCACTCTCTTTTATACCTTGGTACCCCAAAAACACCAGTAAATCCCTTGTATTATTTCTGTTTTTACGGGGCTTTTGATTTGGAGTCGTGGTTTTGGAGTCGGAGTTTAGTAAATCTTTGCAGAATGTAGTCGGAGGTGAAGTCGGTAAATTAAAAATGTCTGTAGTTGGAGATGGAGTTGTTTTTTACTAATAAGTGACTCCACAGCCTTGGTTTTTCACTTCTTTATTCTGACCCTCTTAAATTTAGAGTTGTCTTCTGAACCTCTAGTCGTAGATAATGCGGTCAGTCAAAACCAAAGTGCAAAAAAGTAGCAAAAAAAAAAGAAGAAAAAAGTTTAAATATTTGAAGTTGTAGTATACTTGATAAGAGAGAAAGAAATTTGTTTTGCCATTGGGAAAAATTTGGAATAAAAAGAGGAGTATTAGTATTTTACAGAAGTTTCCAATCATACAACATTAAAACAGTGGAAATATTCATGGCCTTCAGGAATAATAATGAAAAGGCTGGGCAATTTCTTATCTTACGCTGAGAATAAAATTAGATTCAAATATTTAAAATACGCAAGGAAGCAATTAAAAAAAAATACATGGACAACTATTATATTAGCTATCGAATGTCTAAAACATGCGTTTTGCATGTCAATCTTTGCATTTGCTAAGAAAGGTGACGTCGTAGCAATCACTTAAGTAGAAACGAATAGATACGGGAGATTCGGCGAGGGGCTAAACTCGTCTAAGAGACAAAAAAAAATAGAAGGGTATAGTGCTTCCCCCTATTTTTCCTCTTTTTATTACGGGACGCTGTCGTGACAAATTACTCGATAGTCAAATTTGATGTTGATTACAACGCACTCTTAATTATAAAAGCTAAATATATTTCAAAGTATTTCATTAGAATGAAAAAAAAATGAAAACAAAAACAAAAATGAGGTGAAAATCTCCAAGTTAAGATTGCAATAAAGCTTAATGCTGTTGTGCAACAACTCATACACCCTAATAAGTAAACTGACACAAAGGAAGACTTGATAATTCAGTTTTAACTGAATTAAGCTAACTAAATAAGACTGTCCCTGCCTATTATTTTTGAAATTTGTTCATTTTTTCTTATGAAAAGATAGCGTAGTTTCAGAAGCTAATAATGTTCTTAAAGTTGTTCTTAAATATATTTAGGCTAGTAAATACACATATAAAGCATATACTTTGCTAAGAGAAAAAACTCAAATTTGTCTCTAGTATGTGGATGTTTCAATCTTATTTTTGTTTCTTTTTTTTAGGAAGAGAGAGCTCAGCCCAGATCAATAAAGTGTATATATTTTGAACTACTTTCGAAAGTGAAATTTCATTCACAATACAGAGCCATAAAAGCTAAAAACAAAATAATTAAGATTGTATAACAATTTAAAACTTTAAGCATTACAGACAAACACTCCCCTAGCCAAAAAGTTCTTCTAATCCACATTTTATCATTTTAGAAAAAAAATTAGCAAACACCTTGGGAAGTTGAAGTTTTTGAAAATGGTTTCTCTTTCTTAGATATCCCAGACAAAAGCGGTCACTGAGAAATTAATAGCGTTCGAAAACTCACATGAAAAAATACTAAGGTTTAAAACATTATCACAAGGTATAATAAAATAACAGTATGTATATTTAATATACTTTTTTAGACAAATATTTAATGTATATGTAGCTTTCCCAAGATTCCAACCCTAGGACTGAAATCCCAAGGTCCTAAAAAATGATTCAAGAAATAAGAGGCCTGTCCTTGAAAGTGCATGAATCTGGTTTTGATGTGTAGATGTTCTTCCTTCGAAGTTGTAGCTTAGTTTTTGAGTAATATTGTAATTTTTACTTCATCTAGTTATCTTTGGCTAAGAATATTTAGTATCTAATATTTTTCAGAAATGTATGGCTATCCTGATGAGTCAATACCAGCCACTTTTCAGATTTTGTACTTTATTGGCTGGAAGCCAGACCGATCTCAGGTACGAATTTTTAAAATAAAAAAAAATTACTAATGAATAAAAAAACAATCTTATAAGAGTATAAGAGTACAAAAGTAGAAAGCTTTAAGATTATAACGAGAAATAAAATCAAAAATCAGTTAATGCAAAAAAAAAATGCATTGAACCCCTTAACAATTTTTCTTTAGACTGTCTTTCTATATCTTATGAAAAGTATTGAAACTATTATAGGAGCTCAAAATTAAATAAAAATTAAATTTTTACATTTAAATTAAAAGTAAGTACGGTTCTTTAAGAAATAGTGAAAAAATATATTCAGTTTCTCGAATCTGTCACGTAAATCCACGTTTACAGTTATTTTATTGCTTTTTTTTTGTAGAAAAAGAGTAATTGAAATGTACAGTACAACAGTAGGAAATTCGAAGTGTTTCATCATGAATGTAAAGGTGAATAACTGGAAGTAGAAATGCTAGGAACATTGAAATAATTGAAAATACTGGAAAGTGATTGAAAGAGAAATTTCAAGTTTATCTGAAAAAAAAAAACAACGTCATTTATCGTTTTCCAACCAAATTCTGAAGCTGACCGTAAAGACCTAAATTAAAATAGTAGTTTTTTTTTGTTTTGTTTTTTGCTCTTACTCTACGCTGGGCCGAAACTGCGGCCCGAACCATACGAACATACATGAATTCTACATCAGAACCACTTATGCCAAAAGAATACATGAATATTAGTCATGCATATCCACTTTCTTTTTTTAGCCTGTGTTCTTTAGAATAATGTACCCCTCTCTAAGCTATACTCAATTAAAAATGATTGAAAACATAATAGGATTTGTGTAGATTCAGGTAATTTCAGCCTGAATCTAAGTGTATTTATGCGTGAGACTGATGTACAGGATTTGTTAATAAGCGTGTTTTGAATGCTTTTTTATTCTGATTGGTTACCTTACACTTTCACTGGTACTCGAATTGTTAAGTTCCTCTTAAAATTATTTCTAAGATACTAAGTTTCCTCTCTCATTAGTTTTCAGTACTCTGTGATAAGGCCTTTTAGTTTGAAACCAAAACATAGATTAATTATTAATGAGGAAGCTCATTTCAGCTTATGGCGCATGAGCAACAGAAAGCCTTAGTTAAAGCAATGCTATTTCAACCTTATTATTATGAAAAGTTTAGTCACTAGTGTTATCGACGGCCCAGTTAAAGATACATGAAACTTTTATTTCTATGAAAAAAAAAATCAATTTTGGTTTCATTTTTGCTTCAAGTTGTTATAAATTGAACCTTGGGTGTTGAAATATATTTATATTTAGCTTAAAAATTATTTTTTATTTCTTTAAAAGCACTTGAGAATATAAAATCTTTTGCAAGTATTTTATATTTATTTTCCTTAATATTATCCCGGCCCTCCTATTTCGTTCCCTGTAAAATAGTGGTTTTGATAAATGACATAAGGTTTTAAGGTTTCTCTAATAAAGGTTTGTTTGGACTTCCCACCTATGAAATTTTTACCATGGATGTAAAGTAAAGCGATAGATGCCCTGTTTTGAGTTTTCCTGGTCACTTTTAATTCATTTTCAGAGGGAGTAACATTAGTGTGAAGATTGCCTGTATGCACAGAATGGGTTTGAGATTTGGTGTAATGCCAAATCTCATACATCTAGTCACCTTGAGACGGACGTGTTCTATTGATTCAGCAGAGGTAATAATTCTAGGCAACACTTTTTGCTAAAAACTGTGAAAAAAGTAGGGAATACGTTACGAAACGATGGCTGATTTGATTTTTTGCTGTTGGTGTTTTCTTTCCCTCTTGAGTCTTACATGTTATTTACCATTTCGTTTTTATGACATTTAACTTCATTATCTTTAGTTTTTTTGCTGGTATATCTATTATAAGCACGAGTTACTCTCCACGCCGTTAGTTATATTGCTTGTATATGAAGCATTTTTCTGGATGAATAATATTTAGATAATATTTTGAAATATTATAATGATGCTTGAACATTGTAATGATAAAATAATGTTTCCTACATTTTTTTTTTTCTTTAGAAAAGAAAGGGTTGCTACCAATTCTGTGGCACGAAAGAAGTCCTGCATTGCGCTGCATCAATTTTAAGTGACGCCTACTGCTCTAAGGCTGCTTAAATTTATTTGAATAATATAATAATCATTAAATAAATTAATTTTAATGCCTACCTAATTAGACTTTGAAAATGTGACATTACCGCGGACATATCAGACGTTTAAAAAACTTCGATTTAAATTTAACCACTTCAGATAAAAAAAAAGTCTGTAATAACAGTAATCTATTTAGAAGTTCACTATAAAAGTGAAGCAAAAAGCTACAACGAAAAAAGAAACAAAATGAAAAAAAATACAATCAACTAGCTCAAAAACAAAGGAAAAGACCAAGAAATGCTGCTCAAACTTTAAAGTAGTAGAGTCAGTCAGCCCTGTGTATAACAAAGCCAACTTTATTGTTATGTCTGGTCTCATAGAATTATGTACAATTTTCCTTTTCTTATACTAAGCTGAGAAACCTAGTTAAAATCATATGTTCTGAAAATGTGTACGGAGTGATAGAATACCATTTTTTCAGAAAATTGGGGACAGGCCTGATAAAAGTAACGTGAGGGTCAGCTGTATTCAAGAAAGATATATAGAGTTTTTCTAATTAAATGGTGATCTTAGAGAAACCTGGAGCTCGCTATTATCAATATTCAGATAAATTCCGATAGTGAAGAGAGGAGAGGCAAGAAAAATATCAGCATCAAACGCCTCTTGCAAGGTGCAAGGTTACAGGTACAAGTTTATAAGAGATTGCCGTCACCGTAACTTCGTATGAGACATAGCGGGATCATTATTCTACATACTTTTCACATACAGTTTGAAGAAGGAAACCTATGGTATACTGGCAACTTATCCGAACTAATCTGTATTAAATTTAAAATTTGAATGTAAACACAAAGAAGCCGAAGACATTCAAGCCCTTCGCTAAGATTAGAAGAAACGGTTATAGGAATATACGAAGAATCGGAAACTGAACCCTTGCCATCCTTGGAATATCGCTGATCGGACACTAGAAGCCGACAATATAAATAAATAAAAATATTAGTTAAAAATTAAACTAGAAATTACACAAAATTAAACTATAAAATAATAAAGTAAATAAATAAAAAGATAAAATAATAAAGAAATAAAATAATAAAATAAAGTGATAATACAATAAAAATAAAGAATTTTAAATAAAATAATTGAAATAAAACAAAATAAAACTAGATACAAATACGCCTAACTTTCGATTTAGATATACACTTTTGTTGGGCATTGTAAAGTTGACTTCTTGATCGAAGCGATTTTTTGGAAGCAATAAGTCGTTATATTAGCTAGCAATCAAACCTGTGTCTACCTTATTTTTTATTTTAGTATGTTTAATGCTTTGTTCTCTTGCCCATTTCAGCCTAAAGCGCTTCCAAGAGGATCTGGTAATTTTTCTCTAAAGGATTTGCACCGACTTGATGAGGTAGTGAAACAAACTAAAGTGCAACCTGCGAAGAATCCATATAGCACCGAAAAAGAGTAAATCTGAAGTGGAGCTCAATTTTTTTTTGTAGAAATTTTAAATAAAATTAATTGTTAGAAGAAAAGTGCTTATTAAGAGTATTTGATGATACTTGTTCGGGATTTGGCTTCTCCCAGGAACTTTTCGATAATACCCTTGGGCTAGGATCTTAGATTTTGGTTGACCGTAGTTCAACTACAATCAACTTAAAGTTTTTTACCCTTCGTAGTCACTGTCTGTCCTCGAACGCTATTTGACTCTATGTTTTCTGTTATTTCCAAGAGTCAGTTGAGACTAAACTGACTGAGCAATAAATTCTAAAAGTTGTAGCTGAATTTAAACAGTGCAATCTGATTTTGTCTTTTTCTTTCTTTTTTTACTTTTTCTGGTCATTTTCTAACGCATCATAAAGATACTGTAATAACCTCAAATAAATTTTAGATGGATATGTGTGTCATATATCACTTTGAAGTATCATTTTGATTTGGTAAACATCTCATGAAGAATGCTAATATTGGTTGTGAGGTAGGGGTAAGGGGCTTGGCTTGCATCTAAAATTTAATTATTGTGATGCAAGTATTGTGAGTTTATTTTTATAGATGTTTTAGCTTTGGTGCAAAATTTTTAATTAATAAAACACTAACAACTGTATGGGTTGGAAATCTACTTGTTCAATTATTCTTTATACAGAATTAATCTAAATTAAACCGCCTTTATAAACTTTAAAACCAAGTATCTCAACCAAACCAGTATTGCTATTTTTTTAATTACAAACCCATGGTGGAGGGGAGGGGCTTCGGACCCTTGTCTCCACTGAAACTTCAATATTCTTATTATTTTCTTTATCATTTTCTTATATTAATTGCATGATTCATCACTTTGGAAGCTCTGCATCTTCTTCAGATAGAAGCTACTGGACAAGTGCCTGCAACGTGTTTTTACACTTTTGGTTTAAATTTAAATAAGTTATATCTCCCAGTGATCAAAGTTTACATGTGTTGAGAGTATTGGGTCTTCAGCACGCCTTGTTGAAAGGGGTGATTTTGATATCCCCCTTTCCCATGCCCTTTTTGCCTTTTAAACTTGAAAAAAAAATTAACCATGTTCAGGCTTGTTTTGACAACAAATTATAAACTTTATGATAATAAGTGGTGAGCTGATTTGAAAGAGGAGAAATTCAATAAGTTTAAAGTTTTTAACATATTTGTAGGACGTAAGGAGTCTGAAATATTGAAAATGGTTACCCTTTTCACGGCTTTCACAATGTTTTTTTTTTTAGAAAACATTATTTTTTATAGGGATGCCTCTTACTAGGGCCGTAACCAGATTTTTTTTTTTTTGGGGGGGGGGTGCTTTACAAGATAATTTTTTTCGGGGGGGGGGGGCTACAAAAAACTTTGTCGGCAAGAAGATCTGAGGGCTAGTGGCTCTGATAGAACATGTACACACTGAAAAATGTGCATAAACAGGAAATGAGAAAAACTCTCCTTTAAATTTAGGCAGAAACAAAGCTTCTGGTAGCACTTGATCCTTCACATATACCCTTTTTATGCCAGTAAGTATATGATTCTAATCTTCAATGTGGCAGAAAAGAAGATTTCCGCAACAATACGGAACTATCAACCCGCTGCATCAATTTTAAAGTTTTTGTTCTAAATCATTCTTGGGTATGATTAATTAAAAACTAAAAAAATAAAGTTGTTTTTAACTGAAAGTAGGGAGCAATGTTGAAACTTAAAACGAACAGAAATTATTTCATATATGAAAGGCGCTGTCCCCTCCTCAACGCCCTGCAATTTACGCTCAAGTTTTTTATTTTTCAAAAAGAAGAGATAGGGAAAAGAGTCAAGCTTTAGCGTAAAGAGCAGGGCGTTGAGGAAGGGACAACCCTTTTTTTATATGCAAAAAATTTCTGTTCGTTTTGAGTTTTAATGCTCCCTACTTTCACTTAAAAAAACTAGTTTTTTTATTTAATTTCTGAATGTTCTTGAATCAATGCAGGTTTTGGTTTTGACTCACCGTACGTGAATAATTAAAACAAAAATTGATTATTAATTTTACTTTTTTTGGCTAAATGACTTTTTTCCAAATTTTAATCAAGAGATTTTGAGAGAAAAGAGACGGGGGGGGGAGCATTGTTGCCTTCCAATTTTTTGGTCACTCGAAAAGACTACTAGAACTTTGTTTACGGACGTTTTTATTGGTAATAAATATACGTGACTTACGAATTAGCTTATGTAACGAACATTTAAATCGTATATTTTTATTTTGCATATGAGGGGTTTCACCCCTTCTTCAATATCTTGCTCTTTACGCTAAAGTTTGAACTTTGTTCCAATTCTTTAAGAATGACCCCTGAATCACAAAGGCCGATTAATTAGAATAAATAGTTCTTTTGAAATTACTAAAAATACTTTAACATAAAGAGTAAGGTATTGAGGAGGGGACGAACTCCCTCATCTACGTAATAATTTCTGTTTTAATGTTGCTCCTTAATTTCAGTTAGAATTTTTTTTAAATATATAATTTCTTGTTTTTTTAATGGTGATGAAAAATCCAGTACTCCTTTCATGGAAATTCTCTTCTCCCTTGATAAATTCCTGCATTCTAGGACCACTGGGTTGATACGATCACCACTAGAAAAAAAAAACAACAAAAACAAATAAACACGCATCCGTGATCTCTCTTCTGGGAAAAAATAAAAAATTCCAGCTTTTTGGATTAGGAGGTTGAACCTATATAGTACGGTTTTCTGATACGCTGAATTTGATGGTTGGGTTATCATTCAGATTGTATGACTTTTATGGGGTGTTTCCCCCTTTTTTCAAAAATACCTTGCTTTTCCTCGTTTATACCTCGCTTTTTACGCCAAAGTCCGAATTTTGTTCCAATACCTTAAGAATGACCCCTGGATCACCAAGGCCGTTAGAATAAATAGCTCTTTTGAAATAACTAAAAACACTTTAACATAAAGAGCGAGGTATTTAGGAGGGGACAAACTCCCAAATATACGTAATGATTTCTGTTTGGATGTTGCTCCTTAATTTCAGTTGGAATTTTTTATATATATAATTTGTTCTTGTTTTTTTTAATGAGGAAGGAAAATCCAGCATCCCCTTCATGGATATTCTCTTCTCCCTTGATAAATTCCTGCACGGAAAGATCCTCCCACGTAAGCTTCTCCACCAACCCAATAACCGATACTATATGCACACAATAGGCAAACTTCATGACTTGCAGCCCTTCCCCCGGGGACTGTGGGGGATTAAGTCGTCCTCAAAGACATAGTTATTACTAAGGTTATTATTATTTTTTGGCTATGCTGAATAAACTGAATATCTCAAAATTTTGATCCCCCGAAACTGAATGCCATTCTATGGTTTCTTAAAGTATAATGGGGAGTTGAAAAATTTGATCATGAAAGTGATATTTTCTAATCTTAGGGAAACGATAACCCCCCCCCCCCCCCCAATCCCAACCACAAACATCTACCAGCCCTTCTCCCAAAAAGGCAATTACAATTATACGTAAAAGCACAGAATTTTATCAAGTATAAAATGAATTAACTTGGAGACCTGAATTTTTTAATGAATACCTCTATTAACCGTTTATTCCGTATCGACGACGTCCATCTGTAGAAACGAAATCACCATGGAATATACCACCTCTGAAACTGGAAAGCTCAATATACAATTTCTGGATAATTTTAAATAAATTTACTGTCTTAGAATTTCCAATCGATAGCTTTTGCTTCCTTTTTGAAGGAATATTGTTGTTCGGAATATCGATATTGGAATATCGGAGTGGTAAAAAGCGCCATCTTACTTTGGCTTTTTTTTTCGCTACGTAAACAGGCAGGTAAAACTTTTAATTTCCATTCAAAAAGCCTTCTCTCAATTTATTGGTTGCATCATTGGTTTAACACGATGACTCTTCCGAAAAATACAAAATTATACATTTGGATATAGGGACGCAAGGCCTCTGTAATAAAGCTTTCTGATACTGCGCATTTGACGGTGTAATTTTCTTGTCTGTAGAAAAACCATAACAGCCATCTAGTGATAGGTGACACTTAGCATTCTTTCAAGCTTTTAAGCTGTTTTTATGTCAAGAACTGAGATCAAATGCTTACTACTAGATTAATTTACCAACTAAACGAATTGAATTAATTATTTTTGATATTACAGTGAAAAATACCAAGCTTCGCCAAACGCTATATGGTGTTGAGGGTCTTATTTTGTTGTAATTAGTGCCTATTCCCACTCTTGTCAGTTACCCATGCTCTTTGGTCAGAATCTACTAGATATGGTAAATTCTGGCCTATGCTACCAAAGAATTGCTACAGGATTGAATCAAATATAAATAGAGCAAACCAGGTGTAAGACTGACAAATAATGGAAGAGAATCGGTAAATTTGTTGGGCCAACTTTAGCTGTTAGTTGTCAGTCCTTTTTATTTATTATTCAATGTCTGATTAATTAGGAGAATAAAACCTTCAGGTTTACTGACATGCAGCAGACAATTTTTCTAAAACCTTGACAAAATGTTATTATACAGATATATATTAACGAAAAAATTGTACAAAGTTTACTTACATCCTTTTATAGTTATTTCAGAGAGCTGTCTTATACCAAAACAGCGTGCACTAAGGTCTAAATTTGACATAATTTTTAAAAAGTGGTGTGTATGTGAGAAAATCTAGGTTATTGTGAAAATATTATTTTTTATGTGAACAGGTAGGTTAATTAAACATGCAACACCTTTACAATCTTGATCAAAAGAACGTAGTTGCACATTTGACCTTTTTAAAATATTTGCTAATATTATCTGGGGAACCGCACCTCATCTCAAAAGCCTTTTGCAACATATACATGCCATGAGCTTTGGTTTAACACTATAAGAACCCTTCCTGTTAAAGGAGAGATGTTGGCAGAATTTTTCTGTTTTGGTAAAAACAATGAGTTCCGGTATTAATTGATTCAAATGACCTTGATGGTCATTTTTAGAAATTAACGAGATATAAAAGTAGGTTCTGCTGTCTGCTCCATCAGACAATTCAGAACTAAAGTAAACCACCATGGTCCATTCTTTTTTAGATTTCGTATCCCAAAGTACCAATTTGCTAAAATGGCTGATTCTCATTATTTTTGTGATTCCGTGAATAAAATTTGACTTTATGAATGGTTGAGATATTTGATCATTCGTCGAATACTCTGAAATATCTAGCACCCGTTACAGCAACCAAACATAAATCATCAAAAAACTAGAATCTTTCAGCCAATTCCAGTCAGCTTTATTCTCAATAGCGAAAGTGGGTTCCAAACTTAGTAATTGAACTTCGTTTTCACTAAAATTGGGTTTAAAATACCTAGGCTGCTGCTCCTTTTAACCTAAAGTTTGATTTATAGATTTCCAATTTTGCGACCCAATGTCAACTACAGTCGCAGCAGCAGCTTGCTAATCGCAGCAACCTTTAAAAACCAGAAGATAAAATCAAATGATATAAACGTTCTTTCTCTACATAAAGTAAAACAGCTATGAAAACTTTCTAGAAAAAAAAGATGTATAATTTTTATAAATTTGTGTTTTGTTTTTTTATTTCTTAGGGGGGAAGGGCGCGTCTAAATAAAACATCTACAGGAATTTGACTGTTATTATCAGGCAAATACTTTTTCGGTCATTTTTCCTTACGTAGTTGTTTTAATAATTACTGAGCATAGAAGGAATGCCATGTCATTGACATTACTTTTTTTTCTTGGCATCGAAATTAGCAGTCGGCATCCCCTTTTCGAGTACCCTTAGACAGACACTTCCGCAAACTCTGGATCTGCTTTTCGACTTCAAAACGAAGCATATATTGCTGTGAAATACAGCAGCAATATATTTAGCAAATTCTAGCTGATGCTGAATTTTAATTTTTAATTACAATTGAATTTTGATTGAATGTTTTTAGAAGAAACTTAGAGATTTTTTGTTGATATTGAGTGGTTTCATTATTAAAATTTAGGTAACTCGACATCTTTTTCAAATTTTCAAGCCCGCCAAATCATGATTCTTCTTGAAGATTGATGTAAAACCCTGGGGTGTTTGAAAATGAGTGAAAATTGGAGAAAGTGATATTAGGAATTGGTTTCCCTGTTCTTACATAGCTTTGTCGTTTACCAATCTTCGCAAGCTGCTGCACTTATTTTAGATCCAGCAAGTCGCCACACTGGGCACCAAACAACCGACTCTAGTCTTATCCTCTGAGCTACGGAGCTTGGTATCACAGAAGTCAGAGCCGGATCTATGTTTTTTCTCAGAGGGGGGGGGGGAGCACATATTTTGCCACTCCTTGCCTTGTTATCAATTCCGTTAATATTACAATTTTCGTTTAGAGGGAAAATTGAACATGTTACTTGGTAACGTAATATACCCCAAATAATCCAATCATTGGTTGTGGGGGGGGGGGGGGGGTACGTCATCCTAAGAGCCAAAGTTAGGGGATCTTTCGACTATACCGAAAAAACTGCTATCTCAGAATTTTGATCGGTACTATTGTGTATTTATTGTATACATATTATTTTTAAGAAGTGCCGGTTTTATCAACTTACAATCTATTTCCGCTGCTTTTAAAAGCTGCACAATAAAATTGATTTGAAAATGGACTTCACTCTCTCAAATGTAGCCTAAACTCTAAGCCTAGTAAAATGAGGTGGGTTAACTTAATCGAATGTAAAGCATAACATTCATGAAGTGTATGCTTACCCAGTATAATTATCATACAATTTGTGGTAATAAACTGTAAGTTTTGATATCACTATATACCTAAAATGTATTGGCTTCCTGTCCTGATTCCAGAAATGTAATATTCCTTATACTCAATGTTACACATTAAAAATTGTAAGCCTGTGAAAATTTGACATTCCTAAAAGAGTCAAAACATTCCCAAAGAATCAAAGGATCGTAATGGTAGTGACACCATCAGATTCACCATATCATATAGTCCCGTGCTAGAGGTTACACACCATTATCTGGAAAATATTGAATTTGGAAGTTTTGCCAGATGAAGGATCACAAGATCACAGATGAGTGTTTATTGGTTTGTCTTTTTCCAGGGGTGGTGACAGCGACTATCGACCCAATTGTCCTATCGAGAGTGACACATTCAAACGGAAATTTATAGTTCTAGTTCTGTTCTTGAGTGACCAAAAGAATAGGCGGACAACTAGCCCCCCTTCATGCCCCTTTTTACCCCAAATAATCCAATCATTGGTTTTTTGGGGGGGGGGACGTCATCCTAAGAGGCAAAGTTAGTAGATCTTTCGACTATACCGAAAAAACTGCTATCTCAGAATTTTGATCGGTCGATTTAGGGGGAAAGGGGCGGGGGTGAGAGGATAATTGTCCTCTAATCTCTTTGGTCACTGAAAAATAGCACTAAAAACTTCCAATTTCTGTTCGAGTGAGACCTCGCCAAGTCTCCTGGGACCTTCAGTTTTATACGATTACCCTTAAAAAAAAATAAACAAGCACCCGTGGTTTACTTCTGAAAAAAAAAACATATACAAGCTCCACATTTTTGCAGATGGAAGCTTAAAACCTCTAAAGTAGGGTTCTCCGATATGTTGAATATAATAGGGCGATTTTAATTAAGAGTACTTGACTTTTAGTGTGTTTGCACCCTTTTTCAAAAATTAGGCAAATCGTTTCAGGCTTGTCACTTTCGATTGGCAGCATTAAACTTATTGAGTTTTATATTTTTGGAATCAGAAAAAAAGCTTTTTTATGTATATATTGTTGTCAAACTTCTGCTTTTGGAGTTTCGTTTACTTTTGGGTCGAGTCACTACTTACAGTTTTGTCACCACGAATTTTATTAATATTAATACCCAGAAATGAAGGATCCTTAATACTGTTATCCTTCACTTAAGACTAGCCACAATGCCAAATACGGCGGGATTTTTGCTGTTAGAAAAACTTTTTTTTTGTTTCTTTCACGTAAGCGTTAAATGCCAATTCGCTAAATGTAAATTCAAGTCGCTTAAGTGTTAAATGTACATTATACAAAAATATAGGCAAAGCTATGATTATGCTTGCTTTGCCTGGGAACAGTTAATGCTAGTTTCTGTAGCTTAAAGCTTACCTCTTTTATGTCAAAACTATTTTAGCTTAGAGCTGGCACGTACGCAGGGGGGGGGGGGCCTTCGGCCCCCCCGAAATTTTGTGAAATGTTTAATTTCCCCATGATTTCTTGGGATTTCTAGCAAAAGTAGGACATTTATTAAGAATCTAGATACATGTGTGAAGCCTTTTTTGGGGGGTATTACAGTATGCAATTATCCGGTCAAGTCACTGCCCAATTATTAACCCATTTTCTGTCTAATGTCTTACCCTCTTTGAAGTAATTAGCAATTGTACTGTTATGTTTTTTGTAAAGAGAGTTTGCTTTCCAAAGCAAAATAGGATTATCCTTGATATTAGGGCGTTTATCCCCCCTTTTCAGGAAAAAGTACAGCTTTTAATGGATCAATTTTGGAAACTATCCTTTTTCATTAAAATCTACGTTTTTGCAATAGAAGAACTACCAACCCACAGCACCCATATTGCACTAACCCTAAAATTTCCCTTTCAGTGGTATATAATAGATTAATAGTTTCGAAGGTTTTGCCCCCCCCCAAAAAAAGTCTTGCGTACGTGCCTGGCTTAGAGTGATGCCATAAGTTTGACTTTTATTGTAACTGATTAGACAAAATAAACTGTCACATAGTATACCTACCTTGCTGGGTAACAGACAAGCGTCGAAGCCCTCCCCCCATGCTCATTATTTTGCTCTATCATCCCAATCCACAGATGAGCCCTTTAAACAAAACAGGAGGAAAAGGCCAGAGTCTACTAAAAATATTTGTTTGACAGAACATTCGGGGATTGTGATTTAGACAATTTCAAACACTTAGTCAATTTTTCTGTTTTGTTTGCTTTTCTTAGAAGTTTTCTTTGTAATTTACTCCTTAGTTTGTTTTGCTGCCTCGTGCACTTGCCCTCCAACCTCCTAAATCCAGTCCTGGCAGAAGTTAAATGTCTATATTTGTTAGGATTTAATCTAATACTGAACCCATTCTAATTATCAACAATTCTTTACACAATCCATAGCTTCAGTTTCTCTGTGTTTCAAGCATTTTGATAGATTAACTAAGTGAAATATTGTCCGAGAACTGCCTAATTCACCATTTGAAAATTTACTTAAAAAATACAAGAAAAAAATGTATTGTTTTTATCGACAGAAAGCAAATCGAAAAGATAGATCAATTGCAGCTGCAGAAAAAAAACACAGAGTACATCTCACACTTGCATGTTTACATAAAATGGCAAAGCTAAGCTTCATGCTTCTCAAAGGGTTGGTTTCTTTTGAAAGAATTAAATTTGAACAAATCACTCAATAATATAGCTTCTTTTTCACGCAGAGGAAAAAATTGCTTTATTTAGACTTTTACCTAGATCAGTCGCATAATTTCGTCAAAATTCTGAGGAGGGGGTAAATCTGGATCTAATTTTTCCAAATTAATTGAAAATGACAGTCAAAAATGAAAAATGGACCATATAGTACCATAAAGGCAAAGATATACAAAAGAAACCGACCTGTTTCTGTTGATGCTTGAGTCATGTAGACCTATCTTAGTTTTGATAAGAAACTAAACTTCAGCTGAGAGGAAGAGGGTCAGTCCGGGTCTGGAGGAGGGGGTCGAACTGAAATTTTTGGGGGATGGGGGTTAGCTTTCCTCTGCCCCATAGCATATTACGCCCCTTATCTATATGTGCGGAAACTGTTTATGGTACAAATAGGTGGTCAAACAAAACGACATGGAGGATGTGCAAGGAGATGGACCTAAAAGCATATACAAATAAATACCCAAAGTCGTACATTATTTAAATCCTTTTGATCAAATTATTGAAATATTTTTAAAAAATGCAAGTGAGAGATGTATTTTGATAACAAAAAGCTGCTGTAACAAAGTTACAAGCAAAAGGAAAATCTATGAAAATACATCAAATCATGCATTACATTAAAAAGTTGGTTTTGAAAAAAAAGTGTAAGATACATTTTGAGTACAAGGAGTTCGACTAAAAATATTAAATACGAACGAGAAAACCACGAAAGACTGGATATAATGCAAGTAAACACAGATATTAATAATGTGTGTAATATAATTTCGTTATTCATCTTTTTCGTCATTCTCGACTAAATTCATTCCATCTTCATTTTTGCCACCGAGCAAGATTTGTTTGAATAGCCCTTTTCCATTTTTTGCTCTGCATCTATTACTTCCTGTAGACTTTGCTTGAGGGGCCACTATTTTAGGTGCTTCCGGGATAGACTCACAAGAGCCCTCGAGTGAAACATCTTCAAGTTGTTCCTCTGCTATTGGAGAAAGAGCTAACATTGACTGAACAAGACCTGTATCCAAAGTTTTTACCTAAAAAAAGAAAGGAAAAAGATGCAATATAAGATATGAAAGGGAGGGGGAGAGCTTTGACCTCAGCTATAAAATCTCTTATACAGACATCAAATTTTGTTGTTTAAGAATTTCTTGAAAATGAAAGCAAAGTATACTCAATTAAATTTACGTTAAAACTAAATCGCATTAGAATTAAGTTCAAACCGAATTAAGAAGACGAAACAACATCTCCATGCGAATTCTGACTAAGGAATATGCATTACCACAGTCCTTTGTAACCAAAAGTTGAAAAACGCGTGAAAAAAATGCCTGATGATAAAAATTGGCATTTGACATATGAATCAGGAATGGTAATTACTGTTTCGTTTAATCTAAAAAGTAAAGTTTATAGCGAAACCAAATTTATGGTTATTTTGAAAAAGACTATGAAACCCCTCGAAAATGGAGTCAGATCGAAACATTAAGTGCTCCATTGGAATCAACATGGTTGAAACCTTGAATAGGATAATTACTGTTTTCCACCTTGAACAACAAGGAAAATCACTTTTTTGCATGGGTAGTACTGATGTGTCTCCTTTTTTTTCTTTTTTTTTCTAGAAGGGGTAAGAGGTAACCCGACATAAGAGACCAAAAAGATTGGAGGACAGCTAGACCCCTCCCCATAGGCCCCTCCCCCAAAGTTGTCCAATCAAAATGTGAGACATCTATTTTATTCTACATAGTTCAAAGCTCCAATATCTATGGTTTTGGCGTATCGGTATTGGGAATATCGGTATCGGGTGATTTGTTTTCAACCATGGTTTTGTGCCTTCTATCATGGTTGTAGCGGTAGCTGCAATCTAGCAAAGACCAAACTATCGCTCATAGTAACCAAAAGTTGAACAACAAGCTTAGAAAAAAAAGCCTAATGAGAAAAAATCGCCATCTCAAACTGATTCAGGAATGGTAAATATTATCTCGGTTAATATTAAAAGTAAAAGTTTAATGCAAAAATAAAATATATGGGGATTTTAAAAAAGAGCCTGAAACCCCTAAAAATTGGTGTCAGCCAAAATAAAGATTGCAACATTGGAATTAGCATGGTCAAAACCTACTATACCATAACTGGAATCTCCCACCTCGAGAAACAAGGAAAATCACATTTTCACAATGGGTAGCATTGATGTCTCCTTTTTTCTTCTTTTTACCAGGGCTAGCAGGTTACCTGAACATCATAAAACCATGTTTAACGACTCATTAGAACTGAAATTACAATTTCTAGTACCATTTTGAAGCTACCAAAAGATTTAAGACCAGCTAGCCCCCACTCCAAAAGGCCCTGTTCCCCTAAAGTCTTCCGATAAAAATTTTGAGATAGCCATTTTTTTTCCAGGATAGTTGAAAGATCCAATAACTATGCTTTTCGAGATGAAATGACCCCTCATAGTCCCCAGGTAAAGGGCTGTAAGTTGCACAATTATGGTCCTACAAAAACATTAGATTAAATTAGATTAGAGTCCATAGTTGAGTCGGTAGGGTTTGGACTATGAATTAGGACGTCATAGGTTCAAGTCCTTTTTTTAGTCATGGTTTTGTGCCTTCTATATGATTATGTGGAGAACCTGTTAATACTGACTACGGTAGTCTTTAAACAATATTGTTTTTCCTGTTACACAACAAAGTTATGATCAAACGCTAAAATTTGAGCAATTTAGAGCTTGATTCTTTTTTCTGATAATTTCTGGAAAAAATGGCTTCACTTTTTTTTACATTTTCTTTTAATATTTCAAGGAAAAACTTTAAATTAAATTATTCAAATTTATCAATATATTACTATCCTTGGTTTCCATAATCTCTGAAAAAAAGGCTTTAACTTACTCAATTTTCACATTGTTCGCAAAATATGAGAACAATATTTGTATATTTCCCTATAACAAACACTAGGCTATATTATAGCCTAGTGTTTGTTGTTGGGAAATATTAGGACATATTTTTAGGTTAGGATTTTTCAGGAGCTAGGGGATTTTCCACTGGAAGAGTTTTCCATGGGAATGAAAGCTCCTGGGGGATCTTTACAAGATATATTTTACACGGAGAGGGTGGGGGGATTTCCTGGCATTACTTGAAAATGCGTCATAAACTAAGTAAAAAAAAAAAATCAAATAGGAGTAAGGAGCAATATTAAAACTTAAAACAAATAGAAATTATTCTTTATAATGAAAGGAATCATAAAAGTGTTGGTTTTCTACATTAAATTTAAATCACAAAAGAGCAAAGATTAATTTAAAGAAAAAAATTTTCTGAGGAAAGTAAAGAGCAAAGTTGACCCTTCAACGAACAAAAATTATTGCTTGAAAATGGGTCTAACATATGTTGATAAAACTAATGCAGCTAAAACAACTGATGATATTTCCCTTTGTTTGTACGTCTATAGAAAACTAGAGCTTTACTAAAAACACCCAAAGGCCAGAATAATAAAAAAAAAGAAAAAAAATATTGATTTAAGAATCAAAAGTGGGTAGGATGCCTGACAACAAAAAACTAATATATAACCATTTTCATATTCTTATACCAGCTGTGAAATTAGTAAGCTTCAATATACGATTAAAGTTATCCTAAAGCTTGAGCTTAGAAATCAATATTATTTTAATAACTGTAAAGTGATTGAACAAGAAATGAACATTAAATAATAACTGTATATTCGTTGAACAAGAAATAAACCTTAAAAGGGCAATGGACAAATTTATCAGGTAACATTTTGGTCTCGCAATCTATAATGAAAATAGTGAGTAATATGCAATTTTAAATTGTAAAAAACACACTTTACTATTGCTCAAAAATGAAGAAAAAATAAATTAAAATTCAGACTCCGAAAATCTGGATATTTCTCTCTATACAACAGAAAATTTTAAGTTAGGGTTGAATTTTTAAAAATAGTCTATAGTCCTAATACTATCAAGATGGCTTCCCTTGGAAATTGTCTAAAAAACAATTCCTGAAATGTTCTTTGTGATAGTTTGCAATAATAAATTAAACACAAGAAAATTGAGCAAAAATTCAAATATTCTTGATAAATGAGAACTTCTTGGGATGGCGTAGAGAAGGAGGCTTTGAAAAAATTGGGATGGATGAGGAACATGTGTAGCAGTGTTAGTCTCAGGTGGCTTGGTGCTACAGTGAGTTGTTAGTAGAGTAGATACAAAACATAAAAGAACCAAATAACCGCCCAGATGAAGAAAATTACTTCTATCATTGGTCAGCATAAAATCTGGATACCAGAGCAAAATTTGGCTATTTATGAAAATCTTCAACTTTTTAATTCCAGCCTAAGTTATTCGCTGATAAAGGAATCACTGCTAGATATTTCTTTCGTAAAATATAGCAACGCTAAAGCTAGATTCTTTTTTTTTAAGGTTGAAAGTTGAAAATTGAATTACAAATTTTAAAATTTATTAGACTTCAAGTAATAAAATATTTAAAGAAAACATAAGATTTTCAAAGAGAAAATAATTTTTTGATTTTTGAACATGTTCGTTTTTAATTGTTTTAAATAAGTATGTGATTAATTTGAATTTTGAATTAATTTGAATGTGATTAATTTGAGTACCTTATTCAACACTCACGGTTTCAAATTTATAGATAGTTAACAATGGAACCTAATCTCGGACTAGTAGGCCTATTTAAAGCTTGCGCCTAATTTGGAAAATACAGTTCAATTTTGAAAAAATCATCTTAAAGTTAGAACTAAGTATAAAAACCAAAGACTCAATCGTGGAAAGATTTAAGGGGTGAGTGGTGTCCGTGAACAACAAGCATGCTCTTCTACTTCGATGGGAGGTGGCGTTGAAAATGAGCTGGTTCTAAAAGGGACAACATTTAGGTAGGAAACTTAATGAGGGCAATGTTTCCACGTTTCTTTAAAATGAATTGATAACTTGGCTGATTAATTTTCGGGCTATCGATTCTGGATTTTTTTTCAGAAAATTGATTGCATAGAAATTAAATGCAAAAAAGTGACGATAATCGGCAACATTTTGCTATCAGGATTAGCAGTAAAACCAGGATTTTGCATTATTTTACAGTGAATTTTTCTAGTGAAAGTAAATAATAAATTGAAATCAAGCCGTCTCTATGTTTCTGACTTCTGGGCTTTTTTTCTCTTTGTGGTCAAAAAGTAAAAAAAAAAAAAAAAACGATCCCTAAAAGAAAGTTTTTCAAAGAAAAGTAAAAAACAAAACTAAACAAGACCAGCAGAAATTAAGTTCCATAATCTTTCGAATTTTTAATGACCAGAATAATTGGTCACATTAAACGCAAAGATAACCGATAAAAGAACAAATAAATAAATAAATCTTAAAAAAAGCAAAAATTAAATTGAATAATCGAGCAAAGATTAAAACGAACAAAAATTAATACAAACAGGAGTTTGGCTGCTGCCCCCTCTCCTGAAGTAGAGGTTCAAAAGCCTTTTGTATTATTTGTGTTGTATCGAAAACCATACACACATTAAACAGCATGCTTTAGTTTTTATAAACATAGACGACAAGTAAAAAAATAAATCAGTTTAACCATCAGGATTTGAAAGAACTGATGAAATAAACTGAATATCTAATATTTACTGGTATTAATTCCTGAAAGTTTCAGAAATTGAAGATTTTATTCTACAGTGTTTTTCTAATTTCCAATGCTATAAATATAGAAAAAACTTATAATACTTTTTTTAAAGAAAAAGTAAATGACGCAATAGGCTTTAGGACTTTTATTATAGTTAAGGAGTGAGTAGATAGACAGTAGCCAATTTCCTGTTTGCAGTAATTTTCGTTCGTTTTATCCAATTTAGTTTTCGTTTGTTTCAAGATTTATTTATTGAGCTGTATCAGTACCATTAACTTTAAGTTTTATAATAATTATTTATTTTGATTTTCGTTCTTTTTGCGTTTCATTGATTATTCAGTGATAACTTCTCGTCATTTTCAATTATTGCATAATTATATTTCAACTGCTCTTACCTTTATCATGGCTATTTACCTTTCTTTGAAAAACCTCTCTAAGAAAATGTTTTATTATTAATTGCTGTTTCTTTTTGACTGCCAAAGTTTTGTTATTGGGTAATATAATGAAGATTTCTCAACTTTTTCAAGTATTCCACTAAGCATTAAAATGCTGATTCCAATTTAGCGGTCCTGATTAGTGTCTTTTCGCATTTTTCAGTATTCCCTTAACACTCCCTAAAAGTTTTAAGTAAATAGGATTAGCCGTTCCTGGGACAGTTCAGACACGACCTTATGACAATTGAGATGAACACGGTGTCTTTTGATTGAGCTCATTATCTCCCTCAACAAGCTCTGAAAGTTTCAAATTAATACCGTTAGCTGTTTCTAAGATACTGCACATACAATTTTAACAAGCTGGATACAGACAACATCATTTTATTTAGTTCAACATACTCTGAAAGTTTCAGCCAAATAGTAGTTGATCCTGGGATTTTTCACATATGCTTTTGACAACCAAGATGCACATATAGGTACTTTGATTGTTCAACATCCCCCTCAACATTATCCGGAAATTTCTGCTTAATCTCCTTAATTGTTCCTAAGACATTGCATACATGCCATTTTGACAACCAGAATGCATTTGGTGTCTCTTCGTTTAGTTTACCATGCCAATCGAATTTTCTTGAAATGTTTTAACTTAATTATCTTAACTCTTCCTAAGATATTGCAGCTAAGCGAATCGATAACTCTGCAACATATAGTGTATTTTGATTATTATTTAACTGCTGAAATTTTCAACTTTATGCCCACAGTTATTTGTGAGTGGATAGGTGCTTTAGACAAACTTGATGCACTATGCTATTTTGACAGGCAGGATGCCATCAAAATCTTTTAATTTACTTTAATGTTTGTAATTAACTCTAATCCAGGGATGATATAGCCCTTCACAGTCTGTGGGGGTGAGATCTATTGGTTAAGCAAGTTGCGCATTGTTTGTATACGATTATCACTATTGGGAAAAGGGGACATGTTTGATCCTGGGTCTCCAAAAAGTATAGTGTATTATGGTGATACTTTCAGGCTATGTCGAGGGAGATGTAGAACAAAATCTAAAGGTACTCTACGTAGCACGGTTGTCAAAACAGTGCATTAGGAACATCTAAGGAACTGCTGAGGGTTTTAAGTTGATACTTTGGATGTATGACCCTCAGGGAAAGGAATATAAATTATATAATTTTATATTTTTCCCATGCTGGATTTATCATTGGGAAAGAGGGGATTGTATGTACCTGGGTGTGCCCGAAAAAGCTAAAGGTGTTGAGGGGAAATTTCAGAGAATGTTGAGGGGTATGGTGATCTAAATAAAAAGACACCATATGCATCCAGATTATAAAAAGGTGTAACAGTAATAGTATCTTAGGATAGGGTATGGATATTAAACTGAAACATCAAGGGCCATTAGTACTGCTATTGCTACTGATACAACTTCTAACTACGGCTACTTCCGAATTTGACTGCAACTATTGAAACTGCTAGTACTTCTACTTCTGACTTCTAGTAGTAATTTAACAGTAATGGCACTAGTACTAGTAGCAACAGTAGCATTAATATATTGCCTTTTGGTGGGTTGAGCATTCCTCTCATCAGCTCATGAAGTTTTAACTTAACACAATTAGCCGCTGCTGCGACATTATCAACGTACCCTTTTGACAGCCTGCAGGGGTGTAGCACCAGTACTTTTATTGGAGGGGGGGGGCAAGACTTTTATTCAAGTGCTACTGACGACAAGTTGCCATTTATCGAAGACGCAACTAGGTTAAATTCAAAATATTGCACAATACATGATAAACAATAAACATACATTAAATAAACATAAAATTAAGTACTAGGGGTTAAGGTTTTACTAAGATTATGAGTTTCTGCAGCCGGCAATAGTATTGTCTAGAAAAGCTTTTGCATGGATTATGGTGAATTTCGTATACATAAATTACTTTTTTCAGCAGGCTTCACCACTAATGTTGCAGAACCTGTCTCCCCTCCTATCCCAGCACAGGATCCTCTTTCTTATAGTTGAACCAAGCACCAGTCTAACAGTCCCGTGTATTGTGTTATTCAATTACACGCAATATTGGACAGATTTTGACTCTGTAAGATTAAATTTCTTGTGCTAAACTTTTACTATGCGTGATTCATTGAAATATTATTAACGACTCTTTTATATGATTTGGTAGTGTGCTTCTTGATATTAATAAATAGCATTGAAATAAGTTGGCCACATAAAAAAAAGTAAAAATACAGGATCATTCCAAGTTTTATTGCAAATGATTCCAAGTCTAATATTATATTACAGCCAGTGGTAGATCCAGGGGGTTGCGGGGGACGCGTGCCCTCCTGACATGGTGGTGGATTCATGGTTGAGACCGCTTGCTCTGGTTTGGGTTCGGGACGAAAGTCATTTTTAATAGTTGAGTTTCAAATAATTTCTTAATTATTAAGACTGTTTCTTTTTGCAAACAAGTAGGAAACAAGGTTCTAGTCACTTTGTGCGGTCTCTGTTAGATTTTACTAATGTCGCATACTGGCAAAAAGTATTTAATTAAATTTGAATTTATCAAGGGAATCTGTCCGTATTACCATAAAAGCCAACTGGGAGGCTAAATCTTTGTTTTGTAATTACAAGGAACGGAATATAAAATCCTAACTTCTTTAGGGTGTCGAAAATATATTTCAGGATTATGCTGTCACAATGGGGCTAAAAACAAAAATATTTACTACTTTTTACTGTCAAAACTTTGTATTCGAATCTTGATATGGCACTGGAGCGAAAAATTCGATATCATTACTTTTTTTGGCCGTCTATTTTGGTTTCTTGGGTTTGCTCTTTTTGCGAAACATGTAAAACAATAATGTTTCACAACATTGCTGTTTATATAGATATCACCTGTTCATCCTAAATATTAAAATAAAGGCCAAACTCTTTAGAACTTTAATAAAAGCTCGTATAAGTATATACTTCAACTAAGTATACGAGTTGGAATACTCCTTCCAAAGTCGGAGTAATCATTTAAGAAAAATAAATTTTCCAAATTTCTTTTTTATAAAAGAAGGTAAATAACAATGTGTTTATTTTTTTTTTTTTTACCTAGCTGGTATAGATGGGTCTCTGAATTCTCAGTTCGAATCAGTGGAATAGCATCGATTTTTTTCAAATATTTACTAATAAACTGTTGATTAAAAGTGGAAATTCAGACAACTTGAGTTAACCATGAAAACGGAATGCAACTACAATATTACTTCGGAAGTTCTCACCTTCTCAATACCAAGCAGTCACAAGATATGGTTATGTTTGGTATAGGGGTTGCATTTATTTGTCCATAAAATTGTCTAAACTGCTATATATACCAATGAGGATTTTCATACTTATACCATCCAATCATGTTTCCACGATTAGTTGTTTATAAATTAAAATTTTTACGGGACAATTGTCTTACTTTCAATTTTATTGCTGTTCTAAAGATTCTGCTGATGCGCCCTTTTGATAATCTGTATAAACGTAGTGGTTTTTATTATTATTATTATTATTTATTTAATTCAACTTCGCTTCAAAATTTCCTCAAATTTTCACTTCAATATCCTCAGCATTAGTTGAACATGCCTACGTGTAAGGCCAAACATGCCCACCTTTTTCAATAACAAATACTGTAGAAAAGAATGGCAAATTATATAACTTACAGCCCTTGCTCTGAGGGCTGTAGGGGGGGGGGGGGGGTGACATCCACAGAGCTATAGTTACCAAGTGTTTCAACTATTTTAAATAAAATGGCTATCTCAAAATTTTGATTGGATGTCTTTGGGCAATTGATGGGCGTGGGAGGGGGGCTGGCTACTCTCCAATTACTCTTGACTCTTAGAAAGAGCATCAGAACTCTCCATTTCTAATCGAATGAGATCCTTTCGAATTTTTTACAACAACTCCTTATATATGAAGAGCCTTGGTAAAAAAAAAGACAAAAAAACATTGTATCTATATCGTTCTTTACTTGGGCACCGCTATCTCGTTGTTTATGATATTTGAGTATCTCGAGGCAAAGAGCATTACCCTAATTTATCGACTGTAGAGCAGCTAGGGAATCAGTGCCTCGTATTTGTTGTCTAATTTTTATTTGGCGTTTGTGAATATATCTGAACTACTTTACCCACCAAACTCAAAAGTCACTTGAAAGACATGTTTTTGACTTTCAACCATCCAGTGATTAATGTCAGAAAAAAAAGGAGTAGATTAAGAAGAGTAATCACAAGGACTGTGAACTAAGCCAAAGATTAAGAGTCATCTTCAAATCTACACTTACCTTATTGACATCTGATCCTCTATCATTATTCTCTGTTGACATGTCCACTGGATTGTTTGGGCACTGGATTTCAAGGGAACTAGACATATCTTCATCTGTCAATCCCTGCTCTTGTGCAGTCTTATAAAATGGATTGTCTTCTGTTCGTGAGTCCTTCGTCAAAGCAGACAAGTTCACAGATGAAGAAAAATCCTAATGTAAGAAATACACATTAGAAGAATTTAATTTGTGTGTCTTGGATGTAATTACCTTGAAGGAAAATATTGACCCTTACATATACTTTTATTTTATAACTTTATGTCAAATAAAGTCGTAATTTTAGCCTGTAAATTATTTTCTGGAATTTCTTTTTTAAAGGAGGTCAGTAAGTCTTTCTATTTTTTCGATTTTTGCCGCTGTTATGTTATTGTTTTTACTGTGAAGTAGTTTTCTTGTACTTATCAACATCCTGGTGTTAGCTGAAAACTATCAAAGCCAATAATCAAAAATAGGAAAAAGTTGTCTCGAAATCAATTACATGTCTGCAAACAAGAGCAATAAAGCAAAGACCTACACCTATATCGACGGTATAGACTATCAAATCTGACGCCTCATCGCATCTTTACTTCGATTTTTTTTGTCGAAGCGAGTAAAAAGAATCTATTACTTCTATTTTTCATGAAACTTTGGTTTATAGTTAATTGTCTTAAACTTGACATTTGTCGCTGTCTTATTTTGCTCTCAGGCTGTTAATTTGTCACTGCTTTTTTATTGGTCACTTTTTCCAAAATACTTTTTGTGTGGTACTAACAGTCTAAAAAGTAAAACGGACTTCAAGTTTGTAGACTCTTTTGTAGGATTTACGTCGAAGAACAAACATTAAAGAACATTACTACCGAGTCCATTATATCCATGACAAAAAAAATAATAGCAGGAAAATTTCCTTACGTTTGCTAAACTTTAGCAAGGGAATTAGTTTAACTCTTAAGCGGCAGGATGAGAAAAAGTTCCACACTGGTGGGATCCGTCTGTGGGACCCCAGGTATGAAATTCGAGACAAATGTTGTTTAAATTTATTGCAATTTCGTTCAGAACACATTCAGATGTATCAGTTTGAAACAATAAACCGCAAAAACCCTTCCGTTGGGACATATTTCTTCTTTGGACACAGGAATTTGGCGTGTTCTTTGCACACATTTTTCTGGCACGAACTGAAAGTAGAGTTGGATTTTCTGTCCTTTCTTTTGGGCTAATTGATAGAACGACCTTTTCGGTCATTGGAACCTGAATAAGACACATTGGGATCATCGTCAGCTGAAAATTACGTACGGTTGTCAATAAAATCACGCAGTGCTCATGGAATCGTTCGAACGGTTGCTCTACTCCTAAATTGTGGATTGATGAATGACCGTCCAGGCTCTATATGCATTTTTCTCCTGTTCAAGTCAATTTTCCTGGGCTGTTGAGTATCTGAGAGTGACTTTGGCATTAACTCTAGTTATGTCCATGATCGTAACCCACACCATGGACCATCTTCACGTGCTTCTCGTACTTTTGGCTTAGAGAGTCCACTCCACTTTCTGTTACGATGCACGTCATGATGATATCTGGCTTATGACTCTCGCGTTCAATTGCTGATGAAAAGTGGATTAACGAAGCAAAAATGATTGCCTTTTTTTTCTTTTGGAACATACAAAACCAGGCTCAGATGGTCAGCAAATCCAAAAATGGATGAGTTGGGATTCCTTGTACGACTGTCATATCCTAGGGTTTGAGATTTTCAATGAGGTCTATGGACATGAACCAGCTGTCGGGTGTAATGTTGCGGTTCGAGCCCTTTAAATATTTGACAAGGGTCATGACATTTCATGGAGACCCCATCCTACAAGTTAAGGGTTATTTTGTATATTTTCAAAAAAAAAAACAATAATTGAGTTGAGATTAGAAAAAAAAATCAGACGTTCTTTCGAAGGAAATCAAGAGTCAATGACCAAGAACAAAGGGCCAAGCTTTCATGAGGATTAAAAGGTGAAGGATGCAGAAAAAAAAAAAAATTCAAAAAGTCCTCAAAAGAGTCTTAAGTAAGTTTTTTCTACCTGGGCGTCGAGGGAGAACTGTTTCCCACGGGCCTATTCAAAATTATAAAAAAAAATTAGGCCTAGATTTAACATTGAAGATTGAAATTGAAAAGATTGAGTTTTGAACTCAATTCAAAATTAGAAAAAAACTAGAAAAATGATCAGACGTTCTTTCGAAGAAAATCAAGAGTCAATAATCAAGAAAAAAGGGCCAATCTTTCATGAGGGTTAAAAGGTGGAGGATGGAGACAAAAAAAAACTATCAAAAAGTCCTCAAAAGAGTCTTAAGTAAGTTTTTTTCTACCTGGGCGTCGAGGGAAAACAGTTTCCCACGGGCCTATTCAAAATTATAAAAAAAATTAGGCTTAGATTTAACATTAAAGATTGAAATTGAAAAAATTGAGTTCTCCTCCTCCCAACCAACAAAAATTTGCAAACTTACTAAATTTAAAAAGACTCACCTCAGCTGCCGCATTACCAAACAAAGGATTTATAAAATTCTGAGAGAAAGTTGACAATCGACGCCATTGTTTTCGTATGTACTCTAAACTAGGTCTTTCATCAAGTGGTGACGAGCTAGGTGACAGAGTGACTACAGAGGACTCAGTGCTAATGCTCTGGGTAGATTTACTGACAGAGAGCTTGGGGTGACTTTCAACAGTCATATCCACACGACCTTCATTTTCGGGACAGTTCTCAAACCGGGCGAATGTAAATGCTTCACTCCTTGGAGCTCTGAAAAACCTTTACAAACAAAAAAATAAGTTTAAAACAACTCCGTTGTCGTGAAGCAGCTAAGTGATTATTCAAAACACTGTATAGAAGAACCTGCATATAAAAATGTAAGTCATTATTTAATTGAAAATCAATGAAACTAAAATTTTGTAACGAGTCTACTGGGAAAAATGTAAGAAGAGTTTGAGGCTTTCTCTAGTATTAAAAAAAAACAGCAATTTTTAGGAAATCAGAAGCTTTCTCTTTATTTCCAAAGTCGTGGCGCCAGGCATAATAAAATGTCTGATTTACCACTAGTCTTTTAGTAAGGTTTTAGATGACCGTTGAACCATCTTTTGGAAGAGTCGTAAAAACATTCAGGAACACTTCCTAGGAAGATCATTCCAAATTGGAGCGCAACGTCGACTGAAGCTGTTCTGCAGATGCTCTTATAATAACCTTATGATAATTGGACTAAATTGTCTGTCTTCATCTTACCGGATGGACAAACAGGGGGGGGGGGAGCTTTTGATGCCAGGAAGCTCTGAAGAATTAGGGTAATTTATGTGCTTGTAGAAAATAGCCATTGACGCTGCATAAACCCTCTCACTAATAGACTGGAGAGAGTCAAGGACAACAACCGAACCTGCCGTATTAGCCCTATTCTTGATCTTTTAAAGTGTTTCCAACAGTATTTATGGAGTATCAGTATACAGCGAGCACCCATCGAGTTAAGCAGTACAATATTTATACAGTGAAGAGTGATCCCCAGCTTTCTTGCGTAGACAGCCTCATCCGATTAAGATGAGTTTTCCAAGAGACCTATAAACAAGTGGATTTCTAGAAGACAAAGACCATCGACTTTGTGTATATTCGTCCATAAAGATGAAGTTGGGGTGTATGTGTGGTGATTTTGATCGGGATATCTTTATCTCCTTTATTTTTATGCATCGAAACTGGGTCTTCATGTTTTGGGACGATCTTTCCCAAAAACGGCCCTGCTTTAGGCTAATTGCAACCGCTTGCTAAATAAGTGAAATTATTGTGAAATATTGAATACAGATCGGATATCAAAATGAATTTCTTACAAAAACAAAGAAAAAATAAATATTGACATCCCCTAGAGTTTTTGAAAGTAATCAAAAATATTGTTTATTTATTCTGACAGATAATAATTTGAGACTGTTTTATGGGTAAAAGATGAATCGCAGCTTATTATGCTCTAAAAGAAAATAACGGAATAATTAATCATGCTTGCAGTAGCAGGTGTAACCTCGCCCAGTAGGTACCCAAATTAATTATTTTGAAGTCAAATCGGATGAAAAAAAAATTAAATTGCTGAGGTCTTCTTGGCCAAAAACCCTTTATATGAACCTTACAGTCTTTTTGCCTGAGCCCCAAGGACAATCACTTTTTTACATGAGAAGCACTTATATGTCCCCTTTTTCCATTTCGTGTTGTTAGCTAGGTACTGGAGCTCATAGAGAGCTGTTTAAAGGCTCATTTTAAAGGGAGTCACTAAATTTAGTGTTTACTGTAATTAAAAGAACACAATATTTAACCTAAAATCAATTTTTTGTATTTTCTGGAATTGGCATATACCTTTCCCTTCAACAATATATAAGAGCCGTCTAAGTAGTGGTATTATTTTTCACGAGATTGATTGGTTTGAAAATATTAAACTCCTCCCTTTAATTCTGGAAAGAACCATATTGGAACTCTCATAAAGTCAAGCGTACAGCAAATACTAGTAGACCATGGAAATAATTGCCGCGTCAAATTGTGTCTGAACTAACTCGAGTGTCGAGTGCATTATTTTAAAATCCATAACCCAAACTGTGAAGCACAGATAGACAATAACGCTCTTATCATTAGAGGTGATGCCAAACTAGGACTAAAGATAATCCTACGAGGGAGCTTAAAGCCCATGAAATTGGGAATGGATGAAAAAAAAAATTTATTATTCTTTCAACTCCAGAATTATAACACCATTTTACTATTTCGTTTTTAAACCAGTTTTACTTCTCATTCAAATTTTTCTTGTTATAAACATTACCAAATTACCATTAACTATTACCAAACATTCACAAAAGAGAAAAGAAAGAGACATCCTCCCTTAAATGTTTTCTCGTTATAATTTCTTGTAATCTTTGAACAAAATTTTGAATTTTTTCAAGACAACCGATGTAGGTCGTTGCAATCCATTCTTAAACGAATTTATTTCCGTTTAAATATCTCTTGAACTATACCTATTGATTTTTTTGGGGGAGGGGTTGTTGTTGTATTGAAATAGCAGACTCATATTTTTTCCCGAACATTAATGCATACTGCAGTTTTTATATTTCTTTATTCATTTACATCACGCCCATGCTCTTTACACTAACTCTTTATAATACTTCTTGAATATTCAGAGACTAATTTTTCTGATTAAAAACTGATTTAAAAAACTTATGTCGTTACTATTATACAAAAAGAAACTTGAGATTATTATAAAACAAAGCTCAAAGAGAAAGATAATGCCTTACCTATTCGCCTTTATAAAAATCATCATGACGCCATACATGAAAACAGAGAGAAGAACCAGCAGAAAGAATAGCAATAGAAGAGTTTCTCCAGAATATCCACTATAAGCAATCCCTGAGTAGTGTGCATTAAATTTATATATACTGTAGATATTTCCATTTTCCATATCTAAAATATTAATTCTTAAATTAATTTTGTTGAGTTTGTCTGGGAAATACACTATTTGGTGTTAAATTTTGCAACCATAGAGAATAAATAATGGAAAATCAACAGTTTCAGACAATTATTAATTCCATTAATCTTAACAGTAAATTTTCATTTCTGAAACATATCTGTGCTTACAGTTTGTCACTACGAATTGTTTAATCTACAGTTTCATTTAAAAAAGAAAACTGTTTTCCATTTAAATCTATATATATATCACACAAGGTAAAAAGACTTTGTATTTTTAATAGCAAGCACTAGTAAAGAACAAATTATGTTGTCGTAACTTTACCTACAAAAATATTTAAAGTAAAAATTAACATGAAAGACAATGTAGCTTTGTGCCAAGAAGCAGGTTGGTAACTTCAACTGCTCCAACTTCATGAATTTCGTTGACTAAGACTCTTTCAAACAGTGTTCAATTCCACCTACATGGTATCTCCTTCATTGTTTTCGGTTGTGTCGTATAACTGGCGATATAATAAGGTAATTTTTTACTCAAGTGGCAATAAAACATACATAATAGCCATTTATAAATCGCTCGTCATCTCTTTGAAGCTGATCAATATATCCTTTAGCAGGTCTTTTTGCAGTTTGTCCCTTGAGTAAAACAGTCACTGACATCTAATTCTGACATGTAATTCTGTTTGTTCTTCTATAAAATAAGTATATCCAAACTTGCATTGTTTTACCCATCAGACCTCTTTTTTCTTCTAATATATTTTCAATATGTATTTCAGCTGTAAACTTGGTGGTTTTCAACAAGTTTTTGAGGTATTGGGCATGTTAATTCTATTCATGCATAAGAGGTGCACCTCTTGCTTAACACTCACAACACAAGAAATGATGTTTAGTTCTACTAAATAAAGAATTTATCTTTGTGGAGCTCAGTTCGTATAAGTATGGGTAACCATTTTTTGTTAAGTCTATGGAAACCAATGCCGGATTAAGAGACTTTAATTATCCTGATGTAACTTTCTCCACGCCTGGCACATGCCTATTCAAAGTGTGTAAGTAGTGAAACTCTACCACTTACGTAGTAGTGAAAACTTAGAAGCTTACCACTCAACACATGACATGAATAAAGTCGGTGAATCTTCTTTCTCAATCATGGATTTTTCTTTGATAAAAATTGTCTCGATCCTCTGGTTTTTGACTGAATGGAAAAACAAAGTTGCTTCGGTTTTTTTCATCTTGCCAATTATGCCCCTCCATAAACTGGTGGGTACACAGTTTTCGACATCTGATCGACGCTATAAAACATGTTGAATTGCTCTTTTAATTAAAATTTAATAAACACATATTTTTATCAAGACAGAAATTATCGAATCTGTTAAACACATGCTGCATTCCTCTTTTAAAAAGTTATTGCTATTATAGCACTTGCTATTTTTGATATTTTGAAAAAATTTGGAAAGACTTTAAAATCAATATATTTCTGTTTCAGGGGAGATCTTCATTCTACAAAAATCTTCCAGGCTACATGCACGTATTGTCTTTAAAAGACTGTTGTTCCCTCTAAACCAGAGCATTGCTTTGTGCACTTTTTTCTGGCCTACAAAATCTTTGTCCTGAAGACTGGTTGGTATTAACAAGGACTACAAACTTGTCAGGTTGAACATCTGCATTTGCTTGAACATCAACAGCCGAGTATTCTATTCTACTCTCCAGAATGTCGCCAAGTTCTGTTCTTTATTTAAAAGGAAAATGACCTATTTGGGCTAAATAAATTAATTTATGGGAAAAAGAAGATCGAAGGGTCGGAACAAGTGTTCTTTATTATTAAGAAAATAGAAATAATGCTTCTGTAGATCGCGATCTGCCCATTGATGATTGACCTTTTACAAAACGTTGCTGATCCAAATAGATAACCGCTTTATCTATTGTATATCATTGCATCTTGTGAACTGATCATACCCAACAGAGAGTTGATGGCAATTTTCTTCTCTCATTAGCTGCATAGCCAAAATAGCTAGTTAACGAAATATACATAGTAACTAACGAGTAAATGAGTTTGCTCGTGTCGTGCCGTTTTCTTGCAATATATACTTCAGTTGCTCTGCTTTGATAATTATTTTTGTTTAGCTTCTTCTCTTGCCATTAATAAGTTTATTACCAGGAGACCAAGCTCAGCGCGATCCCCGGTACTCGCCACACGGCCGGTCTGTATATATGTGAATATCACTGTCGCTTGTCTTCTAACCGCAGATTAATGCGAAATATTTAACTGCTTTTTCCCTAGTTATTATTCCTGCTTTAATTATGTTGTTGCATCATTCACTAACATCCAGGCATATTTCATTGCATATAACCACTGAAATTACATATTAACATAAATATTGTGTTTTTCTTTAGTTTTAAGTCAATAGGCACCGAATTCGCAATTTCAATATGATTAAGAATTTCTGGCGCTTAACTACGAAATTCTGATGTGATTCTTGTTGTTACTTGGCTTCCAATCTCCGATGTCACCATGCCTTATTTTCATATTTGATTCATTTTGAGCACGTTGTTGCATATCATCTAGCCGAACATTGCTTTATTTTTCATTTCGTTCCTCATTACTTCAGATGTTTTTGGGGGAGGGGGGTCATCCTATTTTCCAAACAACCACACATCAGCATTCTTCTATAATTATTACTAATTGAAATAATTGCTACTATTCTTGAATCAGCTTCAAATAGCAATTGTTCCTAACCCACTAGTCATTTTCAAATGTTATCTTTTAAATTTTAGTTATATTGACTAGAGTTTTTTCTTTACTTTTCCCCTAAGGGAACAACCATGATTATGCTAAATGAAATCATGCTAAAATATCTCTACATATATAGTCAATAATTTTCGTTACCTTTGTAAAGAAGATTTTATTAAATAGAAAAGTTACTTTTCACCAATGGGTGACACTGCCTCAACTGATGAGTGGCCGACACCTCAGAAGATGGCATGCGTAGTTTTCCTAGCTTCTAACGCCTAAGCTTCAAGTTTTCCAGGGATAAATCAAAGTTTATATTTTTTAATGATATGGTGGCACTTCCACCTACCATTAAGCCTTTTTAGCGTTCTGGCCCAATAACAATACCAAAATATATTTACCTTCTTTCAAAAACGATTCAAATTCTTTTGCCACAGTAATACTTTTTGATGCATCTTCATGATCTGTAAAAACGGCTTGAAGATGCACAAATGAATCGTTCAAGCCTGTTACCCCAACATAAGCTTGGACGATATTTTCACCTTGAGACGCAGACAAATACTTAACAACTAGCTTCTCAAAAATTGCCAGAAGAAATTTAGCACGAGGGACTTCAAGGTGCATCAGCGCTCCTGTAAGTACAAAAGATGAACAAATATCAAAATAACTTATGGCATCATCGAAATTTTCTTTAAAAACCATATAGTCTAGCCGTTTAAAATTGAACCATATCATGGCTGCTGTGTGCATACCTTGTATAATAGATTTTTACCGAAAATCACTTTTTACATGCGTCCGAGTTTTTCAAGCCGCGTCGTCGGGTGACAACAAAATATTCTATCTTCGATACTCTTTTAGCAAAGAAAAAAAAACACAACTCGTAATATATTTGATAATTTTGATCCTTAAATACAAGCTGTAGGCTGAAAGACTCCATAACCCTTTATTAATGCAAGATGTGCACTTAGTCCTATCTGGACACTTCACTTTATACGTGGTGTACTTTCAGGTCAAGTCTTGTCTGTGCCAAGGATATGAAATGTACCGGCAATCTTTTCATGTACTTTCATCGGTATCATCATCGTTTACAAGAAGAAATTCTCATTTACAATGGATAAAAGACGATCTTTGTATGATGGCAAAAAAAAAATTATACCTTTGCCTTGTATTGATAATAGATTTACAAGTTAAAGAAAGCTCATATTGAATCAATGATTTTAGTGGTTTAAAAAAACTGGATATTTATTAATCCTTCTGTTTAAGCAGTCTTGCATACCAGTTTTTTTCTTTCATGGTTAGGCTGGGTTTTAGATGACGTAGCAGCTAGATTTTTGTGTGCCAACCTGTGTCTCCTAATCAAGGGGCAGGAATGTCTAACAACCAGTCAAGACTCTCTGGGGTACTCATATACTGAATAAGTAATCCGCTGCCTTAGTGCTAAATATTAACGAACCAATAAAAGCTTTGAGACACGATATCCTTCTAAATATCAAATTTCATTGAGATCCGATTACCTGTTCGTAAGTTAGAAATGCCTAATTTTTCTAATTTTTCAGAATTAACCGCCCTCTCCCACTACCCCAAAGAGAGCGGATCCGTTCCGGTTATGTCAATCATGTATCTAGGACTTGTTCTTATTTTTCCCACCAAGTTTCATCCCGATCCCTCCACTCTAACTGTTTTCCAAGATTTTAGGTTTCCCCCTCCCCCCAATGTCACCAGATCCAGTCGGTATTTAAAATAACAGCTCTGAGACACGATATCTCTCAAAACGTCAAATTTCATTAAGATCTGATCAACCGTTCGTAAGTTGAAAATACTTCAATTTTTTCCGAATTAACGGGCCTCCCACTCCCCCCAGATGGTCAAATCGGCGAAATGACAATTTCTAAATTAATCTGGTTCGATCCCTGATGCGCCTGCCAAAGCATCGTCCTAGCTTACCTGAAAGTGCCTAAAGTAGCAAAACCGGGACCGACAGACAGACAGACCGACAGAATTTGCGATTGCTATATGTCACTTGGTTAACACCAAGTGCCATAAAACGTAAAAATAGATCAACTTTATTTTTCACTGGCTTGAAACTTTTATGATTAAGTTCTTTGATGGAGGACATTCGATGTAAAAAAAAATTGAAAAATATAAACCGCCTCTAAAATAAGCCATTTTTCCAAAAGTCTTGAAATCAACTCGAAAGTTCAAGCGGAAGACAGCCCTAAAATACAAGGAAATTATGAAATTAGGGATGTTATAAAATTTGTCATAGGGATATAGGGCTCCAATGCAGAATCGAAAAAATGAAAAAGAGCTGGCTTGCAGAGAAAAAGGACTCTAAAAGTCCAGTATTTCTTTTATTTCTAGAAAGTTTGAAATCTATCTGTAAGTTTTTGGGGCAAGGGGTACCGATGTACAGACTAAAAACTTGATTCTTGTTTGCTAGATCGATCGTAATGCCCAAAAAGGCCAAAACTTGTTTCATCTTAGATTGGTATAAAATGTCTAGAATGGTTTAAATATCTCCAAGAAGACAGTAGTTCAGACAAACATATTAAAGATAAATTACTGCATTGAATGAGAAGCTATATAATGGACAAAAAGTGCTTTATCGTTTTGGCTTAATCTTAAAATGATTGAAGACTGAATAAAAAAGACAATTTTTTCTCTTAATTCCAAGAAACTACAACAAATGAACATGGCATATGTATACAAAAAAAATTGTTTCTAGAGTTTGTTTCTTCAATCAGATTTATTTAACCTTGCCTTCATCCCTCTGAAGCTTACCGCTGATCTGCTGGATAATTTTTTTTGTGTCACAATGCAACGTTATTTTTTCTTCAAAATTCGTTATCTACTTTGAGATCATCTTTGTAGTTTACATATAAAATTCAATAAAAGTTCTCTGATTTTATGCTGTTTTTCTGTGACATATTTATAGATAGCAGTGCTGAAATAATACCATATTCTTAATGTAGGAATAACAGTGCCGTACCAGGGGCAGTTTTAGGGGGGCAGAGGGAGCACTTGCCCCGGAAGTAGAAATTTAGGGGTGCAAAATTTCTAAGAAATAATTTAATGGTTATGATGTTGTAATTTTTAAGTTTTATTTCTAATAATTTTCAAGAATTCGAATCTCTCACTTTTACAATCTTTCTTAAATATCTCCTTGAACTAGTTAACCTAAAACTAAGAATGACGTCATACCTAGATTTACAAAGTTGGTTTGTTAAATATATTACATGATTTTATTCTTTCTCGAATGCCTAATGACGTCACAAATAATTTTAATTTGATCGTGTAAAACTCTATGATGTCATTCACAATATAAATAAAAGGAGTTGTAGATTATGCAGCTTCAGTACAAAAATAGACATCATAGAAGTGAATAGTTAAGTCAAATAGACGCATCATGTTAGATTTAAATTACAATGCTGCAGTAGCCAACATCAAAAGAAACGCAGAAATTCTGAATCTTTTGAATCCTTCTGAAATTCTAAATCTTTTAATTTTATTTGTAGATTCCAACGTTGAATATGCTGTCATTGAACTTCTTCTGAAAGCCGGGGCAAATCCTAAATACTGGTTTCAAGTGGTTGATTCCAACGTTGAGTATGCTAACATTGAACTTCTTGTGAAAGTCGGGGCAAATCCTAAATACAGGTTTCAAGTGCCCACTTACGAGACTGAATTAAATCAAAAAAAGTTTTTCATTTTGAAACAAGTATGGGGTCAAACGCCTTTGCATGTTGCCGTTAGGAATGGAAGAGTTGATTTATGTGATTTACTTATCTTGTATGGTGCCGAAGTGGATGGAATAAATTTAAATAAGGAAACACCTTTATTTACTTCGATAAAAGCCAATAATTCAGAAATGGTCAAGTGTCTTTTGGAAAATGGGGCAAACCCAAACTGTGCTCAGTGTTTACACCATGCAGCTCAGAAAGGAAGAGCTGATATTTGTCGATTGCTTTTTTCGTATGGTGCAGATTTAAATACAATGTTCTAATGTGGATGAAATTAATATGAATCGTGAAACACCTTTAGTTACTGCTATATTAGCCAATAATTCCGACATGGTCAAGCATCTTTTGGAAAGTGGGGCAAATCCAAACTGTGCACAGTGCCCTTTTGGGGTTCTGCACGCTGCGGTACGGAGAAGAAGAGCTGATTTATGTCAGTTACTTATCTCCTATGGTGCCAAAGTGGATGCGTTGAATGCATATAATACAACACCTTTAGTTCAAGCTATAAGTTGCAATGATTTGGACATGGTCAAGTATCTTTTGGAAAGTGGAGCAGCTCCAAACTGTGCTCAGTGTTTACACCATGCAGTTAGTAAAGGAAAACAAAATTTATGTCAGCTACTTATCTCGTATGGTGCCAATGTGGATGAAATTAATATGAATTGTGAAACACCTTTAGTTACTGCTATATTAGCCAATAATTCTCACATGATCAAGTATCTTTTGGAAAGTGGGGCAAATCCAAACTGTGCTCAGTGTTTACACCATGCAGTTCAGAAAGGAAGAGCTGATATTTGTCGATTGCTTTTTTCGTATGGTGCAGATTTAAATACAATGAATGCAAATAATGAAACTCCTTTAATGTTAGCAATCAAAAGCGCATCACATTTATAGATGGCTACAGAGGCTAAATCGCCAGATGGCTACAGTCAAATATTTGATTTACCAGCAAATTCACTGTAATGTAAATGTTTCTAGTGAATCATTACTGTTGGTACTTTCTATGGTCAATAGATGTCTAAGCGATCGCCCTTTTGCACAATGCCAAACATTGAAAGACGCATGTCGACAGGCGATAATCAAGCAAAATAAAGATACTGATTTATCCAGAGTATATAAATGCATGAAGAGTTTGGACATACCAAGTTGCTTAGTGTCTTATCTGTTTAATGAAGAACAACTGATTTTGGATTTCAGGACAAAAGAAGAGCGCAAACAAAAACGGTATCAAAATCTCCCACAAATCAGGCTCTTCAAATTTATTGCCTTCAAATATTTTCAACAGCAGGATTTATTAATGAAGTCCATAATTTATGTATGTTCAAAGAAGCTGAAGCTTAGACTGTTCACGAATAATGTCCTGTCTCTTCTGAGTTGCTGTATTGAGTGTCATACAGGAGAGGAACTGCAGAACGGGAGAAGAATCTTACCGCCTATGAAAACAACTGTCTTCGTCAGATCCTAGGGATCAGCTGGAGGAACCATGTCAGCAACGATGAAGATTGTGCTCACAAATACCAGCTAGCCAGCGCCTCCGTTGCGAGGCAACTAGGAGGGTGATACCATGGACATATACTTCGTATAGCAGCTCATAGACATCCCAAAATGCTCATCCATCGGAAACTGGAGGGCACCCATCATAGAGGGAGACCAAAAAACACGCAATGTAAAACGTGCAAGCATGACAAAAGAGCTGCTCCAGACAAGTCTCATCCTAGAGTGGGGGCCATCTACGCACGGCCCACTTGAGAGAAGATGGGAGGCTATTCGCTGACACCCTTTGTACCTCTGGAGGCACTCGAGGAACTAAGGTCTAAGGTAATTGCAAGAGATACAAATTAATCTGTGATCCAAGTTACTTCCAACACTTGTATCAATCAAGATTCTAAACCAGTATTTAAGCTCTATCGGTGATTTTTAATCTTCTTTTGCCAAATTATGTATTTACATTATAATTTGAAGGGTAGATTGACACCTGTTATTACCAGTTGTTTTTCCAAATAGTTCGGGTTTGATTGCATAAGCTGTCGTAATGGACTAGAGAGAAGAAAACAGGTCTATTGATGGGGTTTGTAACTAAAACGCGTCCTTTTTGTCAAAGTTTCATGGTTAACTGGTTGAAGACCAGTGAAGGTTACATTACCCAGTTATTGGAGTACTAGGATACTATTGTTTTACAATATCCAGTTTGCTAATACTATACGACCGCTCCACAGATACTAGGACCCTCTGACTGATTCCTTTGGAAAAGAGCTAAGACCCTTGAACTGAATATGCTACGCTTATCAACGAGAGGGTCTCGGTGTACATAGTTTATTTGTTGTTTAAAGTGGTGTTCTATTAAACTGTTTTGTTTTGATTAAAGAAGAAAGGGAAACAATCAAACGAGAACATAAGAACGTCAGAACGCTCTAACTAATTATCAGCTTGAGTCATAGCAAAATACTCCAGCAGAGTGACAGAATGGGTTCAAAACTCTAATGTAACAAAGCCAACCAGAATTGAGTAGGAGTTAGAGAAGAAGGAAGCCAGAGTGAGAATATTCTACATGAATCTTTGGTCTTTGTCTTGCTTGTACTCGTTCTTCCAGATATTAGATTATACACTGCTTCATGTACAAAGTCTCTGTTAATCTTTGGCTTCCATGGTAAACAGGTGAAGCTTTTAATGCTTTAGAGTTACTAATTTCTGAATGAATAGACAGTCGGTTGTATTTACCTATTTGAACTCAAAGAATGAACAGGGATAGCAAATGGATCAAAACTAAAATGTTTCTGGTCGGATACTAGGAAATCAATTAGCTTTGAAAAAGAAAACAAGGTTCAGATAAATTTTGGGCGATCTCCTGAAGCTCCCATCACTTTTGGGACTGTAATTGTGGTTTTTTATGCTTACAGGGATAAAATAAGGAAAGGAAAGGGTGACAATGTCGGTCTTGACTTTTTTACACAACTGTTGAAAGAAAAATACATTGGGATTTTCAAGTCAAGGAAGGACCAGAGTGACAGATGTGTGGCATTCAAGTTGAAGAATCTTGCGAGAGAGGTGTATGTTAACCACATATTAAAGAAAGAAGAAGCTATGATGGAGAAAAATAGTGACAAAAACAAAGCCAAAGAGAGTTCAGGGGTGTTTGTGATGACAACTCACGACCTTGACTCTCCGTTACTTTGTCCGAACATTTGTGTCGTTTATCTACTACAAACGAAAACTAATCTGTATTCAGATCTATACCTCATTATTCTAATGATTGCCCTTGAGCTTTGTTGATGGTGATTGCTAATCGAACATTCCCTGTGTCCCCGTCGTCATTTATAGATCCCCCTGTGCCCCCCGGCGTCCCCGTTGTTGCTGTTTTCCTGTGTCCCAGTCTGTAATTTCTCTTTGAGTGTCCCGGTCGTCATTTATATTCCCTGTGTCCTGGTGTCCCGGTCGTCATTTTTGTCCCGGTCGTCATTTGTGTTCCGGTGTCCCGGTCTGTAATTTCTCTTTGAGTGTCCTGGTCGTCATTTATATCCCGTGTACCGGTCGTCATTTGTGTCCCGGTGCTTTGTTGATAGTGATTGCTAATCAAACATTCCTTGTGTCCCGGTCGCTTTCTCTTTGAGTGTCCCGGTCGTCATTTATATTCCCTATGTCCCGGTCGTCATTTGCGTCCCGATGTCCCGGTCTGTAATTTCGTCAGTCGACAAACATGAAGTCACTCGACACACAGACACACAGACAACTTATTTTTTATATATATATATATATATATATATATATATATATATATATATATATATATATATATATATATATATATATATATATATATATATATATATATACTAGCTGTTGGGGTGGCGCTTCGCGCCACCCCAACACCTAGTTGGTGGGGCGCTTCGCGCCCCCCCAAGCCCCCCCGCGCGCGTAAGTCGTTACGCGCCATATTAGTTACGCGCCATTGTAGCTGTGTCCCTGTGTCCCACCTGTGAATAGAGATAGATATAAATATATATTTTTAACTACGTAAAACATGTGAATATACAACATTCTTCGCTGTCCCATTGTCTGTGCATATAAATAGCATTTATATTTATATGTCTGTGCATATACAAAGCCTTATGTACTAATAATGACGTCATATGCAAACGCTCTTTTTACAAACAAACAAACATGCATACACACAACTCGCTTCGCGCCACCCCAACACCTAGTTGGTGGGGCGCTTCGCGCCCCCACCCCCCAAGCCCCCCCGCGCGCGCAAGTCGTTACGCGCCATATTAGTTACGTGCCATTGTAGCTGTGTCACACCTGTGAATAGAGATATATGTAAATATATATTTTTAACTACGTAAAACATGCGAATATACAACATTCTTCGCTGTCCCATTGTCTTTGCATATAAATAGCATTTATATTCCCTGTGTCCCGGTCGTCATTTGTGTCCTAGTGTCCCAGTTTGTATTTTCTCTTTGAGTGTCCCGGTCGTCATTTATATTCCCTGTGTCCCAGTGTACCGGTTGTCATTTGTGTCCCGGTCTGTAATTTCTATTCAAACAATCCCTGTGTTTCAGTCGTCAATTATATATCCCGCCTGTGCCCCCGGCGTCCCCGTTGTAGTTGTTTCCCTGCGTCCCGGTCGTCATTTATATTCCCGGTCGTGATTTGTGTCCGGGTGTCCCAGTCTGTAATTTTTCTTTGAGGTTCCTGGTCGTCATTTATATTCCCTCTGTGTCGGTCGTCATTTGTGTCGCGGTCTGTAATTTATCTTTGAGTGTTTTTTCTTTTTAGTTTTTTTAGTTTTTTACATTTTTTCAGTTTTTTTTCTTCTTTATTTTTCAGCGTCACTATGAAGTACATATCGCCGAACCTTTGTTTTTTAACTTAAATCTGGTAGGCTGATGACCTTATCCAAGTCAAAATCCCAAACCCAATCATCATCGCTATCATTTTCAGTTTTGATATGTTTTGACTCTCGCTTTCCAGGTGGATTTTCATCTAACTGCGCGGTTTTGCGTTCTTTAGCCGCAAGCCTGTTTTCTTGCTGTTCTTGTGATTCCTCGGCACGCTTTCTTTTCTTACTTTCTCTATCAGCTGCAAGCCTGTTTTCTTGCTGTTCTTGTGATTCCTCGGCACGTTAAAAATTTTTCCGTGAACGCATGTCTTAAATACCAATAATGACGTCACCGTCATAGCAAAAATGACGACAACTAACTTCATGACGTCAGTCGACACAGAAACATGACGTCACCTGACACACAGACAGACAGACAACTTATTTTTATATATATAGATATATATATATATATATATATATATATATATATATATATATATATATATATATATATATATATATATATATATATATATATACATATATATATATATATATATATATATATATATATACATATATATATATATATATATATATATATATATATATATATATATATATATATATATATATATATATATATATATATATATATATATATATATATATATATATATATTTTAACTACGTAAAACTTGCGAATATACAACATTCTTTGCTGTCTTATTGTTTGTCCATATAAATAGATTGTCAGGTTTACCAACTCTTGAACATGCAACATAATAATTGTCCATGGGAAAACAATCCGTATTCATATCTATACCGCATTTTTCTAACGATTGCCCTTGAGCTTTGTTGATGGTGATTGCTAATCGAACATTCCCTGTGTCCCCGTCGTCATTTATATATCCCCCTGTGTCCCCGGCGTCCCCGTTGTAGATGTGTCCCTGTGTCCAGGTCGTCATTTATATTCCCTGTGTCCCGGTCGTCATTTGTGTCCCGGTATCTCAGTCTGTAATTTCTCTTTGAGTGTCCCGGTCGTCATTTGTATAGATATATAGATACAGTTTCATTTCAGTTTTTTCTTTTTTAGTTTTTTCTTATTTAGTTTTTTCTTTTTTAGTTTTTCTTTTTTAAGTTTCTTCTTTTTATTGATTTGTTTTCTTCAATTTGTCAATGTTCATTCTAACATTGACACTTGGAAAAATCTTTACGTGCCAAGCAAGCTAAAGCTCCAACAATTTATAATAAACCTCAAAATTTTGGGTATATGTTTTAAGGTTTTCGAATTACCTTAATCTTTTGTCAAAATATATTGAAATATTTGTGCAATTCCCAGTTTTTTTTTGTTTTTTTCTTATTTTAGTTGTTTAGCTTTTTTTAGTTTGTTTTCTTTTAGTGTTTTACCTTTTTTTTACATTTTTTTTAAGTTTTTTCTTTTTTTAATTTTTTTTTTATTTTTTAGTTTTTTTTTTAGTTTTTTCTTTTTAGTTTTTTTTTAGTTTTTTACCATTTTTCTTTTTTTCAGTTTCCTTTTTCTTCTTTATTTTTCAGACGTCATATGCAAACCCTCAATATAAAAATACATACAACTTATTTTTATATATAGACTAGCTGTTGGGGTGGCGCTTCGCGCCACCCCAACACCTAGTTGGTGGGGGCGCTTCGCGCCCCCCCCAAGCCCCCCCGCGCGCGTAAGTCGTTACGCGCCATAATAGTTACGCGCCATTGTAGTTGTGTCCCTATGTCCCACCTGTGAATATAGATATATATATATATATATATATATATATATATATATATATATATATATATATATATATATATATATATATATATATATATATATATATATATATATATGGTTTTAACTACGTAAAACTTGCGAATATACAACATTCTTTGCTGTCCCATTGTCTTTGCATATAAATAGATTGTCTGGTTTACCGACTCTTGAACATGCAACATATAATGGTCCATGTGAAAACAATCTGTATTCAGATCTATACCTCATGATTCTAATGATTGCCCTTGAGCTTTGTTGATGGTGATTGCTAATCGACCATTCCCTGTCCCGGTGTCCCGGTCGTCATTTACATCCCCCTGTTTCCCCCGGTGTCCCCGTTGTAGTTGTGTCCCTGTGTCCCGGTCGTCATTTATATTCCCTGTGTCCCGGTCGTCATTTGTATCCCGGTGTCCCGATTCGTTTTTTAGTTTTGTTTTTCTCCTTTATTTTTTTCCTTTTTTTTTCTTTTTTAGCTTATTTAGATTTTTAGATTTTTTAGTTTTTTTATTAGTTTTTAGTTTTTTTTTCTTTTTAGTTTTTTTGTCCCGGTCGTCATTTATATCCCCCTGTTTCCCCCGGTGTCCCCGTTGTAGTTGTGTCCCTGTGTCCCGGTCGTCATTTATATTCCCTGTGTCCCGGTCGTCATTTGTATCCCGGTGTACCGGTCTGTATATACATTCGTTTTTTAGTTTTGTTTTTCTCCTTTATTTTTTTCCTTTTTTTTTTTTTTAGTTTATTTAGATTTTTAGATTTTTTAGTTTTTTTATTAGTTTTTAGTTTTTTTTTCTTTTTAGTTTTTTTGTAGTTTTTACCTTCTTTTTAGTTTTGTTAATTTTTTCTTTTTACTTATGTCCTGGTCGTCATTTATACTCCCTGTGTCCCGGTGCTTTGTTGATTGCTAATCGAACATTCCTTTTGTCCTGGTCGCTTTCTCTTTGAGTGTCGTCATTTATTTTTTTCTTTTTTAGTTCTTTTAGTTTTTACCTTTTTTAGTTTTTTAGATGAAAATTTTTTTTAGTTTTTTCCTTTTTTTCTTTTTAGTTTTTTATTGGTTTTTACCTTTATGTTAGCTTATTTTTCAGTTTTTTCCTTTTTTTTAGTTTTTTTTTATTTTTTATTTTTTTTAGTTTTTTACCTGTTTTTAGTTTTTTTAGTTTTTTTAGTTTTTTTAGTTTTTTAGCTTTTTTACTTTTTTTATTAGTTTTTAGTTTTTTTGTAGTTTTTGCCTTTTTTTAGTTTTTTCAGTTTTTTTTTTAGTTTTTTATTGGTTTTTACCTTTATTTTAGCTTATTTTTCAGTTTTTTCCTTTTTTTTAGTTTTTTTTTAGTTTTTAGTTTTTTTAGTTTTTTACCTTTTTTTAGTTTTTTTAGTTTTTTTAGTTTTTTAGCTTTTTTATTTTTTTTATTAGTTTTTAGTTTTTTTTGTAGTTTTTGCCTTTTTTTTAGTTTTTTTAGTTTTTTAGCTTTTTTATTAGTTTTTAGTTTTTTTTGTAGTTTTTGCCTTTTTTTAGTTTTTTTAGTTTTTTAGCTTTCTTATTTTTTTATTAGTTTTTAGTTTTTTTTGTAGTTTTTGCCTTTTTTTAGTTTTTTCAGTTTTGACGTCACCTGATCCAGTTTTTTTCAGGTGACGTCACCTGATCCACGATCCACAGATCCACAGACAACTTATTTTTATATATATAGATAGTTTTTTTTTTTTACTTATGTCCTGGTCGTCATTTATACTCCCTGTGTCCCGGTGCTTTGTTGATTGCTAATCGAACATTCCTTTTGTCCTGGTCGCTTTCTCTTTGAGTTTCGTCATTTATTTTTTTCTTTTTAGTTCTTTTAGTTTTTACCTTTTTTAGTTTTTTTTTAGTTTTTAGTTTTTTTAGTTTTTTACCTTTTTTTAGTTTTTTTAGTTTTTTAGCTTTTTTATTTTTTTTATTAGTTTTTAGTTTTTTTGTAGTTTTTGCCTTTTTTTTAGTTTTTTGTCCTGGTCGCTTTCTCTTTGAGTGTCGTCATTTATTAGTTTTTTCCTTTTTTTTTTTAGTTTTTTATTGGTTTTTACCTTTATTTTAGCTTATTTTTCAGTTTTTTCCTTTTTTTTAGTTTTTTTTTATTTTTTATTTTTTTTAGTTTTTTACCTTTTTTTAGTTTTTTTAGTTTTTTTAGTTTTTTAGCTTTTTTACTTTTTTTATTAGTTTTTAGTTTTTTTTTGTAGTTTTTGCCTTTTTTTAGTTTTTTCAGTTTTTTTTTTAGTTTTTTATTGGTTTTTACCTTTATAGTTTTTTTAGTTTTTTAGCTTTTTTATTTTTTTTATTAGTTTTTAGTTTTTTTTGTAGTTTTTGCCTTTTTTTAGTTTTTTCAGTTTTGACGTCACCTAATCCAGTTTTTTCAGGTGACGTCACCTGACACATCCATCCACACATCCATCCATCCATCCATCCACAGACAACTTATTTTTATATATATAGATAAGATATAATCTGGCGTAACAGACATAGTGTAAAAGACATAAAAGACAAACAACTTATTTTTATATATATAGATTTTTATATATATAGAAACAGTTTCTTCTTTAGTTTTTTTTTCTTTTTTAGTTTTTTCTTTTTTTTTAGTTTCTTCTATTTATTGATTTGTTTTCTTCAATTTGTCAATGTTCACTCTAACATTGACACTTGGAAAAATCTTTACGTGCCAAGCATGCTAAAGCTCCAACAATTTATATTAAACCTCAAATTTGGGGTATCTGTTTTAAGGTTTTCGAATTACTTTAATCTATTGTCAAAATATATTGAAATATTTGTGCAATTCCCAGTTTTTTTTTAGTTTTTTCTGTTTTTTAGTTTTTTAGCTTTTTTTAGATTTTTTTAGTTTTTTATCTTTTTTATTTTTTTATGTTTTTTCTTTTTGGGTTTTTTCTTTTTTTTATTTTTTCAATTTTTAATTTTTTTTTTAGTTTTTTCTTTTTAGTTTTTTTTTAGTTTTTTACCATTTTTCTTTTTTCGAATTACTTTAATCTATTGTCAAAATATTTCGAAATATTTATGCAATTTCCAGTTTTTACATTCTAGTTTGTTTTCTTTTATATATATAGAAAATATAATCTGGCGTAACGGACAGACAACTTATTTTTATATATATAGACTAGCTGTTGGGGAAAACGCAATAGAGGCAACAATCTTGACAGGGCCTTTTGAGGGTAAGGCTGTTCTTATTCGTCGCATTCCCATGATTCCAACGGATCTGCCTTTTCAATTGAAAAGATTGTAATTCCCAATTCGAATAGCATTTGCAATCACCATCAACAAAGCTCAAGGTCAATCATTAGAAAAATGTGGTATAGATCTTAATACTGATTGTTTTTCCCATGGACAATTGTACGTTGCATGTTCGAGGGTCGGTAAACCGGACCGGTTTTTAGTACATACGGCTTTGTATATGCACAGACAATGGGAAAGCCAAGAATGTTGTTTATTCGCAATTTTTACGTAGTTTGAAACACATATATAAATCTATCTATATTCACAGGTGGGACACAGGGACACAACTACAATGGCGCATAACTAATATGGCGCGTAACGACTTACGCGCGCGGGGGGGCTTGGGAGGGCGCGAAGCGCCCCACCAACTAGGTGTTGGGGTGGCGCGAAGCGCCACCCCAACAGCTAGTATATATATATATACATATATATATATATATATATATATATATATATATATATATATATATATATATATATATATATATATATATATATATATATATATATATATATATATATATATATATATATATATATATATATATAAATATATATATATATACTAGCTGTTGGGGTGGCGCTTCGCGCCACCCCAACACCTAGTTGGTGGGGGCGCTTCGCGCCCCCCCCAAGCCCCCCCGCGCGCGTAAGTCGTTACGCGCCATAATAGTTACGCGCCATTGTAGTTGTGTCCCTATGTCCCACCTGTGAATATAGATAGATATATATATATATGGTTTTAACTACGTAAAACTTGCGAATATACAACATTCTTTGCTGTCCCATTGTCTTTGCATATAAATAGATTGTCAGGTTTACCGACTCTTGAACATGCAACATATAATGGTCCATGGGAAAACAATCTGTATTCAGATCTATACCTCATGATTCTAATGATTGCCCTTGAGCTTTGTTGATGGTGATTGCTAATCGACCATTCCCTGTCCCGGTGTCCCGGTCGTCATTTACATCCCCCTGTTTCCTCCGGTGTCCCCGTTGTAGTTGTGTCCCTGTGTCCCGGTCGTCATTTATATTCCCTGTGTCCCGGTCGTCATTTGTATCCCGGTGTCCCGGTCTGTATATACATTCGTTTTTTAGTTTTGTTTTTCTCCTTTATTTTTTTCCTTTTTTTTTCTTTTTTAGCTTATTTAGATTTTTAGATTTTTTAGTTTTTTTATTAGTTTTTAGTTTTTTTTTCTTTTTAGTTTTTTTGTCCCGGTCGTCATTTATATCCCCCTGTTTCCCCCGGTGTCCCCGTTGTAGTTGTGTCCCTGTGTCCCGGTCGTCATTTATATTCCCTGTGTCCCGGTCGTCATTTGTATCCCGGTGTACCGGTCTGTATATACATTCGTTTTTTAGTTTTGTTTTTCTCCTTTATTTTTTTACCTTTTTTTAGTTTTTTTAGTTTTTTAGCTTTTTTATTTTTTTTATTAGTTTTTAGTTTTTTTTGTAGTTTTTGCCTTTTTTTTAGTTTTTTTAGTTTTTTAGCTTTTTTATTAGTTTTTAGTTTTTTTTGTAGTTTTTGCCTTTTTTTAGTTTGACAACTTATTTTTATATATATAGATAGTTTTTTTTTTTTACTTATGTCCTGGTCGTCATTTATACTCCCTGTGTCCCGGTGCTTTGTTGATTGCTAATCGAACATTCCTTTTGTCCTGGTCGCTTTCTCTTTGAGTGTCGTCATTTATTAGTTTTTTTCCTTTTTTTCTTTTTAGTTTTTTATTGGTTTTTACCTTTATTTTAGCTTATTTTTCAGTTTTTTCCTTTTTTTTAGTTTTTTTTAATTTTTTATTTTTTTTAGTTTTTTACCTTTTTTTAGTTTTTTTAGTTTTTTTAGTTTTTTAGCTTTTTTACTTTTTTTATTAGTTTTTAGTTTTTTTTTGTAGTTTTTGCCTTTTTTTAGTTTTTTCAGTTTTTTTTTTAGTTTTTTATTGGTTTTTACCTTTATAGTTTTTTTAGTTTTTTAGCTTTTTTATTTTTTTTATTAGTTTTTAGTTTTTTTTGTAGTTTTTTGCCTTTTTTTAGTTTTTTCAGTTTTGACGTCACCTGATCCAGTTTTTTCAGGTGACGTCACCTGACC